>NW_010538141.1:37092-62103 GCF_000687285.1 Phaethon lepturus | reverse complement strand
CCACCCCCCCCCCCCCCCCCAACTTATGATCTAAACTACTATTTTTTCCCTGTAATATTAAAAACATCATGTTCTTGAATTAATATTTATCTTAATATATGAAGAAGCTTGGAAGAGTTACACAATCATTAATTCCTGCTAGTGCTGTTACTCTCCTTAAATTCTTATTTTTCAGGATGTTAGTCTATGCCAATCACTATAAATGAATGCAAATCTTTTTATGAATACCTGGTGGTTTAAGGAATTAGTGTTGGCCATTCTAACGTTATTTATGGTATTTTGTTTGTTCAATTTGCTGTTATGAGTTTCCATGTGAAATAAACTTGAGCTGTCTGGGAACTGATACATACTTGTCTAGTCAGGGCAGGCAATAATACACAAATGTGATTTTATTTGACCAATTGCACCTAATTAATAAACTCCTGCTGAGTATGGTTACGGTGGATGTGAAATATGAAATATCCTCGGGGAAATGGAGAACGTGGGTATGTCTGCAGATAAGGATACATTAAGCTTTATCTGGACATCATGACTAACCAGAGCAGTGTAGGAATAGCAAGACGGGCTTCCATGTAAACTAGTGCCTAGAGGAGACCTCCAGCAATTCTGGTGGGCTTGAATTTGATATTTTGACTGCCTTGTCACTAATACTGTGAGTTATTTTGGCTGGCTGAAGCTGGCGTGAATGTCTCTAGCCAAGTTGCTTGCTTATCTGGAAGTGTGGAACAGAATACAAGTGAAACTGAATTTGTCCATGTAAATACTCTTTGCTGTTTATTTCTGTATTGCTTAACAACAGAATCAAGTTCAATTTCCACAAATTTAATAGAGGAACTACACAGAGGTCAAACAAAGTGCTGTTGGATTGGCATTATTCTTTGCAAATGTACGTGTGAGGGGATATGGCCCAAAACAAGCGGGAGTAAGTAGACTTTTTGGATCCACAAACATAGAAAAGATAGGGAATTTCCTTCTGGCATAGGTATGTGATAGACCTGCGAGACCTCATTGTATCATGTAGCTGGAGCTTAGTTTTGCTTGTGAATCACCCTTGTAACTGAGGCAGCTGGCACAATACAAAGACAATTACTTCATGAAGTGTTTTTTTATGTAAAAAACACACAGAAGGTAAAGGACATGAAGGGCAGACCGGAGAGGAGCTAAAATATACAGTTGGGCAGGTCCTGACTTTATTCTGTAGTGTATAAAACAAGCCACTACTCATCTTTATTGAGATAAGTGTGAGCACTTGCACTGGAAATGTGCATAAAGCCAACACTCCCTGAGAGACACAGGCTAGCAGGGACTTAATCCTCTCTAATCCCTGATAGAAAAATTACACAGATACTGCAAACTTTGAAGAAAGAATATATTAAAAGAAGCCTTGGAGGAAAAAAAAAAATCTCAAGCTTGAAAATCTACAGGGGCAATGGGATGTCTTTAGCAAATGTTTCCAGCAACACACAAGTCTGTTTTGTCCCATTTGCCCTTCTTTCCAGGAGCTGTTCTCTCAAAATGCTGTGAAATGACCCTAACGTCATTTAGGGTAGCGCAACCTTCCAAGCAAAACCACTGCTCCTGCTTTTTCTTTCTATTTTGGGAGGGGGTGTCTTTACAGCTTGCAAGCCTAGGGCAAGCTGCATTTAAATCAAGGGGAGATGGGCAAGCGAGGAGAGCTGGGGGAGGGAAGAGCTGGAGACCAGAGCGGTGGTGAACAATAGGAGCCCCCTCCCCGCCGAAGGCGGAGGGGCTAGGTGCCAGGCCTGGCTTGCTTGCGGGGGTGGGCTCTGTGAAAGATAAGGTGTGTCACGTACTGGGGGATTGCGGCAAGGCAAGATGGAGGGACAGTGCCAAATGACTTGCCCTGTGTCACCAGAGCCTAATAATTGCAAGTGCAGTTCACCGCTTTGTTGTGCGTTGGCAACAGCAGGTGGGAACGGCAACATATTGCTGCCTTTTCAGGCTGTGACCGTGCCTTGTCCTCACCCTCTCTCTACATGTAGATTGAATTTAAGAGAAGGGGACCAAAGCACAGCTGTATGTGACATCGTGGGCAGAGCAGCAAGGTGCTACATGCTTGACATTCTTCCAGTTCATGGGTTCTGTGAGTGTTCAGGGTTTCGCACAAAGCATTTTTCGAGATTGGGCCTGGGCTCTGCTCCAGGTAATGTCATGAGTCGCCTCCAGCCTCTGGCTCCGTTTTCTTAACCACTTGCTTCCTGCAAGTGCTTCCTTCATCCAGTGTGGAAATTCACCAAATAGGATAGGTAGTAAAGGAGGAGTTGTCTTTATTCACTGTCCTAATCATCTGATACAGATCAAAAAGTTATATTACTATCTATAGGAAGGGCTGCTTATCTGCGATGCAATTGACTTTTCATGAGGGTGGGTGGGATATTAACCGAGCTTAAGAATGCAGCAGAGCTGCCCTACACGGGTCAAATAGAACTACTACCCTTGAATATATGCGTGCTGCTCCTACCGTGAGGACTAGGAATGTGTGTATTAATCTGGACGAGCAGATACCAAGGGAAACATCAACTGTTGGGTCTCCAGTTTTTATGGGTATTACATGATTTCTTCAAAAAGTGCAAAATGCAGGCCTGAGAATATGGAGTTCTGATCTATTTCTACTACCCACATGGGAAAATAAACAAAACACCTTTGAATCGTTTTTCTTAGATCATTTTGCCCATCTGCAGTTTTTTTATACACTAATAACGTTGTACAGCTTTCATAAAGCCCTAAAATAGGTCAGATTTCGCAACCAGAAGATGCTCACCAGTGTTCTGCTTACAGTCTTGTAGCAGAAAATGTAGACAGTGTATAAAAACATGGCACATGTGTAAATTTGCCATCTCATTGCTTTTGCTGCTCTGGCTCAATTGTCAGTAATAATACCACAGCAAGGACGGTTGGAGGGAAGCCAAACATTTATTTGGTCTTTAGGCTTTGATAGTACGTTGGCAGCTGTGTGATCTTTGTTAAATTCAAAAATGCAAAGTGTAGCTTGTTTGCAAGAATCAGATGAGACTGTTGAGACAGATGCTTTTTGGAGCGATACCCCGGGAGCTGACATGCAGATGTAAGTGGGGCTGTTCGACCACTTGCCCATGTATATTGAGATTTGCCTGGTCTCTGGTGCTATTTAATTAAGTTGGGATTCAGTGTTACACAAATGAAACATTGTGAGCTTGGACAATGGAAATACGCCTTTCCACATGCCTGCTAGCTGGGGACCCCCTCTTCTGGAGGCAGAGAGCACACTAGATAAACATTTCTCCTAACTGGGACTCTCAGAATGGTAATCCTCTAAGAGAACGTGGAGATAAATTATTTTCCAAATAAGTTAGCTCTCTGTGTGTTTTATCTGGTATGTCCATAATTAATCTCTTGCCAGTATGCCTGGGGTTGGTATCAGCAATGGTTGGCAGTAGCTGTAAGAAAGCAGTGAAGATGCTGCTCCTTTCGTTTTTCAGTTTCTGGTGTGGTCAGACTAAGCAAGGATTTTTGTACACATGAGCATACCGTAACGTGACTATTATATGAGTGACTAATATCTCTACTTGTGTGGCTGAGGATGTGATTTCTTTTGGCATCAACAGGACTGGAAAGCATTTTTTTTTAATGTTATCTTCAAGTTTTTTTGTTTTTTGTTTGTTGTTGTTGTTGTTGTTGTTGTTTTTTAATGATGTGGAAAAAGGGGGTGGGAATGAGTAAATTACAGAGTGCAGGAGTCTGGGTGCCCCAGTTCCCGCTCCTGTTGAAATCTCTTCTTTTCCAGAGCTTCTGCTGAGGGGAGCGGGTAGAGGAGAGGAGCAGGTTTTCAGTCACTCGTATCTGTAGTGGACCAGCCAACAGCAAATAGCTCTTCCTCCTACTGCAGTTGGACTTCTAGTAGAAAGTTAGAATAGTTCTCTTAACTTTCTTGCTACTCAAATGCAAAAGAGAGGGAAGTGGACCAAAGTATATATATTCCTTTTCCATTACACATTTGCAGCCAGCTGGGTATGCTGATAGCCAGAATAGCACAATCAAGCAGATAAGGAGACCGACAGAATCAGACTGTCATGCGACTGCTTAGCGTTTATTCGTTGTTGTTAGCAATAAAATGACATATATAGACTATAGTAATTTGGGGGATTGAAGTCAAACTGAAATATGATTAATTGCAATGATGATTACTTGCTGTGGCTGGAGTACAACATGGAAGAGAGTTCAAATGCAACCAGCTGCATAATAAACTGCAGAAACGAAGGGAAAGTCCATGGAGCAAACGAAACTACGCAAGCAAGATTCGCTCCACCAATCACAGCCAGAATGAGGAATATTAAGAGGACCAGAATACTTCTGAAATGAGAATGACCAAGATAAAACAAACAAAAAGAACTTAGCCAGGAAACCACTTATCTTTTGGGTCTTGTTAGTCCCCGTACGACTCCCAGAGCCACATTTCCTTCTTTGAAATAATGAAGTGGCCCAGAGCCACTGTCTTGCAAACTGCAAGGTCAACTATAAAAAACTGCAGGTTGCTGAACTCGGCAGCTATTTTTGTTATAGAGGTTGGTCTCTCCATGCCAACATGTTCAAGCTGAAATGTAACTTGCCCAGGAAATTAGTTAGTGTGTATACAAATACAAGATTATAATTACAGCTACAGAATGCTGCTCACTGGAGGATTGAGCTTGGATAGGAAAGCTAGTCCTTTTCTCTGCCCATTCTATTTGGAAAGAAAAGCAACAATGAATGCTGCCAATGTTTTTATGTCAGCATCCTTTGTTTTTTCTGGCTATCTGAGACCTCTTTGATCCTCATGCTGCCAGAAATGTTTGCTCCAGCTGTGCTCCTCCTTTCTAGCAGATCAACTGTTTTGCCACAGGTTGTAAGAATCAAGGTCTTTAATTTGATTAAATTTAGAGTGTATGTCTCAGGCACCTGTTTCTGTCCAGATGTCTCAGTGTTTTTAAACATGTAAATTAATTTGTAAACCATGACAATAGGTGGCACATGTAGAACCTGAATTTGGGTCCTCTGCCTTTGCTCGATGATGAGACTATTTGGCACAGCAAGTGCTACTGGATGCATAATGTTAGTTAAATTCAGTGACCGGGGTACATTGATGCAGAGTATCTTTTTAGACAGCAGGTTACAGTGCTGAAATATGTAATTCATGGAACTGTCCTGCTGTTGGATGAATGTGAATAAGACTCCAGCTATAAGTAACTGATTAGTTCCTAACCTATATCCAGGCAAAAGCAAACCTATGCTTTGTGTTTTGTATTGCATTTGTGCGCTTTGTAGATCTCCCGTGTCTTACAATAACTTTTGAGCTGGGACAGAATGAAAAACTTCCCACAAAGCAGAGGGCCCATATTGGTTAGTCTAGTTATTCTTGGTACTAGAAGCTCCAGCTATAATCTTCTAGGAGACAAATCATATTTTATATTATACAAGAAGAATATATTAATTTTTCATATTTGTCTAATTTTTCTTGTCTGACCATCTGTATATATAAAGTATTAGTGAGATTAATCTTGTGATAGTTGAAATCCAGTTGGATGTTTTTAGTTGAAACACATATAAATAACTGAACTAGTATCACACCATAATCCAAAGCACTGATTTACATTATAGTCATATATCAGAATCTTTTTTCTTTTATCAGAGACGTTTTATAACATTTAATGATTACAACAGTGTAGGTGGTAGGATGAAATTGCACACTGTGCTAAGGGTACGGCTGATGTAGGAAATTGCTTTTTGTATCCACAGATCAGAATACTAAATCAGTTAAGAATTGGTGCATATCCAAAACGCATCTGTTGACCCAGATTCTGTCCTCTGATAACAAGACTGAAGTGATTGTTTTTCCAAGAACCCAATAGATTTTTATTTACATTAGTGGAAGTGCCAATAAGTGCTTGTTGCGGGATTTGTAGGATATGCTTTTCTTAAAGAATGTGTTCATGAAACTTGCCTTTGTGTTATCTCCACTTAGCTTTCTGATTTGGGGAAATATTACACCAAGAATTTAACAGCAATACAAGCACTCTAGCAGAGACAAAAGGCAAAAACTTGTTCCAGGCAACCACCCAAAATAATGTAATTTTTCTTGGGCAGCAAAAGTGACATAAACACCATGAACCCGATGCTTATGATACCAACTTTTTAAGAAATATGAGGTAATTTTATACTCGCATAGAAAACAAAATGGGGGAGGAGGCCTTGAGCCTACCACATGAATCCTCTTGATGTTTATTTTATTCTGTGTAATAGTAAGTGCTTCCAAGGATGGGGTTCCACCTGCATTCTTCATTTTCCCTGAAGTCAGGAGTCTCTTCTCTTGATCCCTCTGCTCTCTCCTTTACTGAGTGAACATGTGTTCCGGTAGAATTAGTCCTGGCATGGAGTATCCATACTGTGACCTGCAAAGAGTGAGTTGGTGCTTGGTCCTAGATCCTTTCCCATGTGGGTACGTATTTCTGCCTCCCTGTTCTTTGTGGAAAAGTGTAAGTTCTCTATGATGAGGATACCAGATGTTTGCCTTTAGACAGAACTTGCATTATCATGGCCTCCAAGCTGCCAGGAAGGTCTGGACTCCAGCAGTGGGTTACTCCCTTTACTGGGAGAGAACGGAGTAGGCACATACATGGGATAGTTCATCCTGATCTGTATGTATTCATAATAATCTACACTTCTGTAGATATAAAATACTCCAGAGCAAAACCAGTAGAGGTTACAACTCTCAGAGCTGAAGAAAACACATGTGCTTCAGTCTCAGGCTGCTGAGTTTCTCATTGTAAACTACACCAGGCACTGAGATTCAGATCAACTGCTCCAAGTAGGTCAAAGTAGTATTTATAGGCAAACCTGCAACATGGACCTGAGAGGAAGGAAGTTTGAATTGCATTATGCTTCATTGTTCCACTGCTGGGAGGATGGGGGTAATCTGGTGCTATCAGAGGACCTGAGCAGCCAATGTTCTCTTAGGGGAGCACAAGGCCACCTCATCAGTTCTGTCTGACCCCTCGGACTTACTGGAGGTGCTTATCTACTGAGGGCTCTCCTGTGCAGTGACAAGCTCTAGAAGCTCCGTCTCTTTCCTCTGCCGACACAGACGGAGCCCAGCTGTCCCATTCACGGTGTCCCTCTAATGCCTTTTCACAGGGAGGTGCAGAAAAGGACTACTGAAGAAACCAGGGCTCTGATGTATGTGTATAACATGTATGTACTTATATCTAATACGTATATATGCTAACATATAACATTCTTTTGTATATGTGATCACCCTTTCTGTCTCCACTTATAGCATATCTTCATCTGTTATTGAAGTTATTTTTTTGATAACTTACTTGTTTATTTATTTCATGGTTATTTTCTGGGTTCTGTCACTTCGTACAGTTGAAACAATGACAATCTATGGCATCTTTGTTGAATAACTTATAACAAATGAGACTTCTTCGAAGAACTGAAACACTGCCATTTTTCAGATTAGTTTTTTCCAAGAGGCTTTTGCACCCAATGCTGTGCTAATGCAACTAATACGGCTTCTGAACTGGCACTGGCTTGGGTCCAGTCCAAGTCTGAGCATGGGCAGAGCTGGCTGGCAGCTGTCAGTACCCATCTGTGGAGGCATAACCAATAACATTCACTGTATTTATAAAGACTCCTTGCTAGCAAATGCATTCAGCCTTCTGAAACAATAGTTCTTCCAACTAATTAAAAACAACATTACCCCAACAATATTACATACTCAAGAAGTAAACAAACCATAAAACAATCAGCAAGCACAGCAGTATTCATTTAGAAGTGTATCCGCTGGAGCACAGCGTAGAAAATGAGCTTGATTTTGGGCTGTAGAGTATTCTATACGCCTGGGATCACCACCCAAAAGCTGGGACCGCTTGCTGAACCTGGCACGGTGGCAGAGCTGCAAAGCAGCAGGTGGCAGAAATCCCACCTGGCAGGAACTGAGGTGGTGGTACCGAGAGCCTTAGACTCCAGCAGATTCACCAGAGTATCCATTTAATAGGCAGCAATTACAAGAACATAAATCCTGGTGAATATGATCACCGTTATTCAAGGCTCTGATCTAGCTTGTCTCCAAGTCCTTTGTAACTTCTAAGTGACGGGGCTGAGCAGTAACAGCGTGAGATGGATTTGCAGCTGCTGAGAGCTGAAATCAGAAGAGCGGCCAGCGCTAGCTGTTCTGCAGGCCAATGTGAGAGAACGGATGTTTCTCACTGACTTTCTCATACCAAGAACGAACTAAAAATGTGTTTCCCCCATTATTTTGTTATAAAATGACCTGTGAAAAACTGAAAAGCTTAAACTATTTCCATAGCTTGTTTGGCATGGGACCTTGTTTGGAGAGGGCGTCATTTACACCAAGAACTCAAAATTTATTCTCACTGTCTAAAGGAATCCACTTGGACTGATCTGATGTGAAGGAGTGAGTCACCTTGTCAGAACGATCAGAACGATCTCAGCCCAGTAACGTTCCTGCCTCCTCTGGGATGAGGACAAGGCAGCTCTGACCTGCCCAACTAGCAATTGATTCAGTAAGCAGAGAATGCAAAGTATATTTCCCTGCTGCAAACTTGTTTTGCAGATTTGGACGTATCGCTTTACCTTTTTTCTTCCTGCTATCGCTGATTATTATGTTAAGTTGTACAGTTGTTAACATCCTGGTCTTCTAAAGAGGAGGAGTCAAGCTCTAAATCCATAATTGCATGCCACTGGGATGGGTTGTTTGTTTTTTAAAAAAGCTACGGTTTTCTTGTTGAATGAAATGTTTTGCTCAAATCATAACTTAAGTGCTGCAAAAATTTCTGTAGAACAAAAATGTGATTCAGATATACCATTTAAGCAGAAAAAATACATGCTTTGTCTGTTAGTCTTGTATCTTGCTGTGTGTCTGCAACATGCCTCCACTGTGGTTGTCTATAAGCAACTGTATATATGCCATATTGCAGGGGCAACTGCCGTTGTGTTCAGCTGGATGCAAATCGGTCAGTTCTTATCAGTCTAGGTTTCTCTATGTTGTCTGTCAGTATATCTGAGGACTAATCAATAGCAGAAAAAGAAATAAAGTCTATAATCGTCCTCTTTTTCTGATGTCAGTTGTTGCTGGAGTTACTCTTGCCACTGACAGATTCTAAGAGATTTTCGCCTTAATATTAATTCGGATGATGACTTAAACAGTATTTTCAGGAGGAAGATACATTTTCCTCTACTGATAAGCCATTGATGCCCAGGTGGTATTAAATGCCTTGGCCCGCATGACCCAGCAAGGCAGGTGATCAGAACTGAGTCCTCATTTCCTGAGTACCCATGTGGTAACGTCCAAAATAAGACAGTGCTTATAGGAAAGGGTAATGTCTTTTGTTAAATCAATGGGTGTGGTTGCGAGATACAGATGAGTCTTTGGAAGTATAAAAACTTGTGAAGTCCTGACCCTGAGGAAACCTTGTGTTCCCAAAAACTGGCTTAATAAAACACACTGCTGCTCTTCACCAGCCTTGCCTTGGGTCCCTTCACCATCTGGGTTACAGCAGTCTGCAACAGGCAGAATTTAGGAGTAGCTGGTGTTCCACTCTTAAGTTTTATGTCTACATCTTATGTTAGTGTTGGATTAATACAGGCAATTACCAACAGGGGGTGTTAAATGTACACTTTGTTAATAACAAAATATAATGTACTATTTGTTTCGCTCGTCTGAAAATTCTCTTCGCAAGTTGAGCTCCCCGTTGGCTGAATTTGCTGTAGCAGTGTCTGGTTCTTAATAGCAGGGCTTCAGTGGTAACTGCAATTTGCACAGGAACAATGAACTCTTTGTCACAATGAAGCATTTTGATTAGATGAGCTCAGTTGAAAATGAAAATAAATTCTTCCAACTTAGGAAAGGTATCATCTGAGTTATAGCTGGGTCAGGTCAGAGCTGAGTGTGTATTCTAAGTAATTCCTCTGTGGAAGTATTACCATCACCATAATAATATCTCAATGGAATAAAAATGGAGATATTTGTCCTGATAGCCTTTCACTTTTTATTTGGAAAATCATTATAGTTACATTATCTCAAGGTTTATGGAGGAAAGATAACACCTACTCTAGGAATCTACTGAAAAGTTATTTCAAGGGGAAAACTATTAAACTAGAAATTACACAGATATTAAAACCAGAACACTGTTTTCCTGTGTGACAAAACTCAGTCTTGAGTTGCATGAAGCTCTGAGTTAATCACAACTGGTCTTTCTCTCTGTGGCAAGAACCGTCATTTCCAGCACACTTTACCCTGCATCACTCTGTCTACCCACAGGAAAGTACATGTTGTGTGAAGCGAGTTTTTAATGGGATGAGATACTAGTTCTAACGAGACATTCAGTCTGGCATCATTCATTCTTGAATAAGTTTATTTTCCCCAGTGGAAAGGTAGAGATCCATTATCTGTTTGTCGCTTTTCTAGCCACTGTCTAGTGATACATATGTGAGTCTTTGAATGTTATGAACTTTGTCTTTGCATCGCCACCTAAAATTCAATTTTAAGAAAGTCTCCTGTCATTCTATATCCCCTCTTTTCCTTCAGTCCCTGGAAAAATGTTCTTACCAGCATTTCCCTCCACTGTGGGCTTAAAGTGTCTGCAAGGTTTCAGCTCGGTGTTGGATGCATTCCTTGATTGACAGTGTCTATTTATGTGTAGGGTGTGGAAAGCTATCCAGGGTCCTTCAAAATCATATTTTACTCAGTCATAACTATTTTTACTTTTTAATGTAATGTAGCTATGGGTTTCAAGCCACGCTTCCGTTTTAAAGAAATATTTCTTCCCATGTCTCCACTGTGTGCAAGTTTCTTTTGGAGATGCTCTACTTCTCATCCCACAGATTTCATATAGGATTACTTTTCTGTGGACTAAGAAAATATTTTTAGATTTCCATGCTTGCATTTCTGCTTGCCCTAGTTTTCTTTGAACATGAAGAAGTTAATCCTCCCATGAAAGAAGTCATATGCATTACCTTGTGGAGAGAAAGCTGGTTTTAATATTACTTTACTTCCCTGCACTCCAGAATGATAGTTTTGTTAGTACTAGTATTTTAGGAGATAGAGAAAGTCAAATCTTGGGAGTTAATGCTTTCTTTTCATTGAAAGCCAGAGGTAATAGGAATCTTTGATGCTTAGTGATTTGGTGGTGACTGATTTATGTTAATGGACTTTTCTTCTGAAATTATTGCATCTCTCCCTTTAAATGAACAAACAAACAAAAAGTTGTCCCAAACGAGTTCTTAAGTGCCTGCAACATTTTGGACCATATTGAATCTCTTCACCACAGACTTATGCAGCACTGACGACGGTTTTCTGTACCAAAGATTTAGATGTGGGAACTGGGGAGAATGCATTTTCTTGCAGGAAGAGAAGATCTCTATTATCTGTGCTGACAAACCGTGGGAAGGCAAATCAGCCATAAGACTCCATTAATTTGATTTTAATCTTTACTTTATAAACCTGAGATTCTGGATGATAGGACACAACCATTTTAATTAAATGACTTGTACTTCTTTTTTTTTTTTCCTCCTTTTTTTTTTCTTTGGCAAGAGCTTTGCATAGTTAATAAGGACAGGATTACCCTACCTGTATATAACTGATTTGTGTAACTTCCAGGTTATCGCACCAGACTCCATTGTTCACTGTGAATCATTTACAAATGTACAGGTTTTAAGCAACGTTGAAGCCAATGGGCACTTGTGCTGATTGGCAGACTGATTAAAAGCTAAATATAATATTATCTGTATATATTTTCATCCTCCTGAAAAATCCTTTGGATTAATGTTTGGGGTTTTTTTTTTTAATTATTTCTTTACACTTCATGTTAGCTAACAGCATGGGGAAGAAAATCCATTTCAGAGAAAGTGGAGGTGTCATGCTGCTTTCACACAAATGCTCTTAACACACCTTCTTATGGGTCCTGGCATTGCTTGAAGTAAAACTGGCATTACCTTTTTTTCCTCCCCTTTCTGAAAGACAAGCAGGGTTTGCAGCTCTGCCTGGCTTCGTAGTTTCCTGCACCTAACTCTGAATGTCAGAAGGCAACTTGGGCTTCTTTCCTATGCTGATACTCAGTTTCTCAGCAGTTTACCATTAATTAGCCCAACTTATTGGTAGCACATGTTGACCCAGTAGATGGTTTATTTTCTTTAGCACAAAAGGTGGCAAATAAATCAACAAGTCTTACATCATATGATAACTTTTCTGGTTTGTTTTCCTTAATTCTTTTTTGCAGTGGAACTTCTCACATAAGCCTGCATGTGTGCATTGGCGTCAGCCTTCTGCAAACGGAAATAATATGCTTGAAATTCTAATCGTTGCCAGCATCCAATATAGTGGCTTCTATCCAGGGCAGTGGGATCAATTATTTTCTAGGAGGCAATGTATGTGGTGCTGTTGATTTTACAAATGAATTACAGGAAGAAAGAAAGAAGGAAGCATATCTGACAGATCGTTATTGATGAAAGAACTTGTTTTGCCCAGTGATCGTTCACCATTCGTGTGTGACCAGGAGAGGATGCGTTTGTATTGTTACTGGTGCTCACCCTGGAGGCTGAGACAGGGGTTTGTATTGTTCTGCGGTGTGAAATTGCTTTTGCATCATCTCCTACAGAAATTCCTGAAGTGTGTGTGGACTGAAGCATAGAGAAGGATTGATTTTTTTGTTGTTGTTGTTATTTTGGTGCTTACTGATACTTTTTCAAAGCGGTTATGCTGCTGTCTCTCCGAGTACAGTATGTAGCTGGTAGGACCCAAACCCAGAGTATTTATGCAGACGAATTAAAGAAAAGTATGCATTGATTAATTTCTTAAATGAAGAGCTACAAGCTTGTGTTCTACTGGAGCTTGGTTATTTGTCATAAATCTGAATTTTAAACTGTAGACCAGAGCCTTGTCCAAACTGTTTCTTTTAGTTTCCTGGCAGATATGTCACAACCGTTTTGAAAAATCGTCCTTAAATGATAAAGTATAAATTCATCTGAACACTTGGTCACTGTCCCACACTGCTGCTGGTTGGTTGGGTTTTTTCCTTCTCTTTTTTCCCCTGTCTGAACACAGGGAGTGACATTTCCAGATGACCCTTTTGAAAAACTGCCATAAAATAGCATGGGTGAGCCCCACTGCTCCTGCCCCTCACAGACTGCACCTGGTCTGTAGGTAAAGCGTGGAGCATCTGAAAAGCCCCACGTCCATTTGGGGACAGATCCTCTTGCTGCCGTGTGCAGAAAACAACAGGAGGAAACAGGCAGCCCATCCACGTCCTCGCAATGCAGAGCAGCCCAGGATCACAGAAGCGCAAAAATAGTTTAAAGGCACTGAGGCGTAGTACTTTCCCTAAGAAATCTTAAGCTTTTCTTCAAAGTGATTCAAATTGACTGCCAGCACTAAACAGCTTGGAGAGGCATCCCACCTACCTTTGCACTTCATTTATTCTGGCACAACTAAACAGAGCTTTTCTTCTCCTCTGTTAAGACTTGAGAGCTTGTGAGCTTTGCGCTCATCCATGAGATCGCACACTGGGTCTTGGTTTCAGACCTCAGTAGTAGCAGCTGGTGGAATAAAAGAATTCCTTGAAATAGCACCAGGTCCATGTGGTTGTGCCTGCGCAGAGGGAAGCACAGGCTTTTGGGTAAGCCCTGTGATCTTGGACCTCTGCCCATCCAGACTGCAGCACCTCTGGGAGCGTGTTGTGGTTTCCTGCCTCTCTGCACCTGGTTTCTTTCCAAAAGAAATCAAAGCACAGAAGGAGATGGTCTGCTGCTGTTTGTGTCCCGGGATGGGGCAAAGCTGTACACCAGTATGGTGGGCTGCACACCAAGCAGGCCTGCTCTGCTCTGTTAGATGCTCTTGGGCTACGCTGTCCTGCTGCTCTCTGACTTACGGGGTCTTTGGCTGCAACGCCTAACGCTGGGTACCCTTACTTAGCGATAGTATAAGATGCTTGAGAAATCAAGCCTGTAATATATTTTCTGTTGCTTCATACATTCACTATGCTGGTCAGTTTATGCTTCCAAGCCTAAAGCTTTCTCAACAGGACAAGAGCAGGACAACCATCCTTGGCTGCTGAGGTGTTCCTGAAAGTGTGGTGCCTTCACTGTGCATGACATCAACACATGCCAGCTCCAGGCATATTCAAGCTAGCATTAACCTAATTGCACTCTGCAATCACTACGATGTAATTGTTGGAATAGGACTATACACAAGCAATGAAATTATGCTGGGCTGTTTATGGGCATGGCTACATGTGTGACTGGACCCAAGCGATAGTAAAGCTAGCTGGTGTGTCTCTTGGCAACTGTGAACCTGCTTGTCCCCATCCACCCTGTATTTATTTCGTTCTTGATGCAAATATCTTGACATGGTTTGGTTCAAGATGCTCATCGAAGGTGTACCTGGGTTTGAAGCAACGACAGGCTGTGAAGGTACAAGGTAACGCTGAGCTATTTCCTCGCAGTCAATCACGCGCAGTCTGTAATGGCTGTTCTGTGCGGTGCCGGTTGCTGTATGTGCAATTTCTCCAGGTGGGGACACAGAAATCCATGTGAGAACTTGTTGTCCGTTAAGGTTCCTGGTTGAGGGTTGAGGTTGGGGTCTGTATGTTCTCGCCTGTGGCACTGGATATTCGGGGAGGGAGAGAAAGCTGAACAGCTGATTGAGCTTGGTTTTTTAGTTCATGCTTTCTATCCCACTTCAAAACAGGAGTTTGAGGTTTCAATAATGGAGAATAGTGGTTTACTTGTTCAGGTTTTCAAATTAAAAAAAAAAAACTATCTATTTTCAAATGAGAGGAATGGCAGGGAAGCGTTTTTAATAAGTGAAACACACCACTTAGATCCTGCACTCCCATGAACAGAGATTGCAGGTGTATAAAACCAAACGAGATTGGGATTAATTCAGTCTGTGGATTGACTGGTGCTGTACTTCCCTTCCAAGTTCTGGCTACCTGAACAAATGAAGGAATGTTGTAATAGGTCAGTCAAATTAACATGTAACAGTTTATAGTTTCAGAATTTGTTCTAATGTCCCTTATTTTTTAATGATCTTTCTGTTAAAGTAGGATAAATTTCAGAGATACATTTTCACATTAGGTGCTTACAGTATGAAAAACCCCCACGGTTGTTACATCAGCTTTTTTCCTATAAAACTAGTTTCTTAGAATACACATTTGAGCACGTTGCCAAAGTTACACAGAATTCAGCAGTGCTTTAAATGTCCATCTATTTCTGCTTTAAGCATTTAGGTTAGGATAAAGCCTTGATGATATGCTTTTGGCGTTTCCAAGCACAGCATCTCTAACAGAACAGGGGATGAGAAATCATGCTTCCTTCACAATATTTGTTACCAAATTTAAGGCACACTTCAATAGCACTGATGGCATGTGTGTTTTGAATATTCCCTTTAGATTAAACTTTGCAGCCCTGACTTAAGTGATCAAAATAGTCCAGCTGCACAGAGTGAGGCCAGAATATTATTAGATATCTGTTTCTGCAGCGTGTCTGCCCCAGCCTGGAGGGTTCAGCTACCTGGGGATTGTAGGATCATGGAATAATTCAGGTTAAGAGGGACCTCAGGAGGTCATCTAGACCCACCCCCTGCTCCAAGCAGGGTCAGCTATGAATTTTGGTCAGTTGAGTCAAGACTGCAGCATTTTGCCCAGAGAGGATGTTTAAAACATGCATGTCATCTGCCACAGCCCTTCAAAATCAGCAAAAAGAGACCCTTTACTTGGGGCTGCTTTTGCGAAGCAAGAAGGGCTCACTGCTTGAGAGGAAAGCAAATGGCAATCATCTAACAGGGTATTTATTGCAATACTGAAAATGGGGTCTTAAGAACCACTGATTGGGACCATGATGGAACCTTTAAAGGAGAATTGCTTTCAGCTGGGGAATCCTCTGGGACCTAATTCTCAAAACAGGGCATTTACAGAATCATTGTCAGCATGCAAATTCCTGATTTTTGAAGCATAAAGGGCACATAAATGTTTAGTAAAGAGGGCCCAGTGTGAATTTTTTTTTGTCTTCGTCAGTTGCAAGAGGCACATTATAATACTGTTGGTATGCTGCCTAAATTTAAAGACATTTGTAACAGGTAGAATTCTATTTTCTGCATATTTGTGTTTTTATGCATGTGTAGGTACAATATGTATACATGGTTGATCCATACCTTATAAGGTTGCTCAGCTGTTAAGTTATATGCATTGAGAAATATATTGTCAACCTATACCTTGTACATTTTATGCCTTCTAGAGACAGTTTAATAAAAATAGGTGCTTTTCCGTAAGAAAAGTTCAGCAGCCGTAAAGAAATATGCACAGCGTGTTTCCATTTCATCTTTACATACCTTGTAATTAAAGATGTGCCAAACTCCTCGAAAATAATTCACTTGGTCAGTGAACCACATTATTCAACGATTTGCAGATATCACAAAAGAGAAAGCTCAAGCATTTTGATTCACCCTGCAAATCGACATAGCGTTCCTCCACACTATGTCTCAGCGATGCCCAGCAAATTGACTCTTATTGCCTCACACCACGTTACTATGGGTCAGGTCAAAGCAGCGTTTTTTTTTTTTGTTGTTGATCAGATGCGAAATATTAGGTGGCAAATATTAAAGTCACGAGAAATTTAGCAGAAGAGCTATTTGCAAGGTAAATCTTGGGGAATTTGTTCTCAGCAGAATTATACTTTATTAATATGCTTTAGTAATATAATCGATGGATTCTGAAGCAAGTAGTAAAATCAATCTTGCCTCTCTTTAGGGCATGCCTGGTGTGCTTTTTAGGAGGCTCAAGGCTTTGTTTACGTTAAGGGAAGTGGGGTCACTACGCTGGTGTAATGGCCTAATCTACTGCAGTGATACATAAATGGGTTCATCCGACTGCAGCGAATCCACTGAGATTTCCGCACAAAGCGGTCATCCCTGCTCTGGGGCTGCCGCACTCAGACTGTGAAGGAGGGAGAATGACCCCCGAGGTCCAGAGCAGCCTACCGCAGGGTTACCGCGTTACCTGTTGTCTGGAGTTACGGCAGATCATCCCTGAAACCTCTATTTTTCCCCTAAAAAAAAATAAGCCTCCTATTTTCTTCAATGATGTCCTTATGGCCTCAGCATGCAGGAGAGCCCTGCATAAGCTCATGTCCTCCGTGTGCCCAGTTCTACCACAAATGGTTTTGTCAGGGGCTCTCAACACCTGTGCAAGCAAGAGGCAGATTTACCCCTGGTCATACAGTGGTTTTCCATCATCTTGCTTTGTTTGAACATTTGGAATGCAATTTTTATGTCTCTGCCTTACCGAAGAGGTGAAGTTAAGCGGGTGATCTTCTCCTTTCGCTTCCCCAGCAGCATTGTATTCTTGTAATTCAGCTTGCGCGGGCTGAGCAATACCTTAGGAATCACGTATTCGGCATCAAAGCTTGTGCTGTACTTTTGTATCCCAGCAATTGCCTGGTATTTAAAAAAATACAGGCTCTGTTTACATAATATAAGTAGAAATATCCTTCTGTTGTAAGGTTTGGGTGTTTCGCTGTGGGGGGGACTGGTCTCTGGAGGTCTGGGCTGCTGCGCTGTGCAGCCAGCTCCGCAGCCTGGCAGGGCTTCGCAGCAGCCTCCGAGGGGGAAAGTGAATCGCCCCGGCTTGTCTTCGCTGGCCGGAGCCCAGCCGCCTTTGAAGTTCTCTTGCTGGATTTATAGGCGTTAGAGGATTATGAGTTGTGACCTCCTTGCGCTGTTGTGTGTCGTTCAGACCAGTTATGTTGCTGTAAACACAGAGTACGGAACAAACGAGCAAATTAATATTAGATGTGATGGGGAGAAGAGATACCCCAGATTAATTCACGTGCCTCTTGGTGCATGAACCAAGGCCTCCTGCCCGTAGAGTCAAGCATTGGGCAAATGGGAACTGTAGTGTTCCTTAACGTTTCAGCAGCTAGCTGATCCGATTCATCATGAATATGATAAGAAATTGGTTTTGACGTGATAAATGTCCACTTGTCAGTGTTATCCCACAATGCCTGTGCAGGTCAGCCGTACCTCTCCTCTTTTAGGTGCTATAACACATTTGTTGTCTCCATGTTCCCTACATAGTGGCAGAAACAAAAGCTTCGGAGCTCCTCCATTGATTTCATGAGCTCAACCATTTTTCATTTTCTGGGTGGATTGTATTGCTGATGAGGATCATGGAAAATTGTATTTCTGTGTCAAAATGCAAGGTTTTATGATGCAAACAAAAGAGGCTAGCTGTGCTTTGTGGAATTTTAAAATTCTTCCTAGAAATTTACTTGATATTGTTGTGGGAGTAGAAGAGATCTCCCAGCAGATGTTGGATCTTTTTGAGAGTCTTTGCTGCTACCACCACGTTTACTCCAAGGTCATGGGTGTACGACATTCAGTGGGTTTTAAAAGATGGAAAAAAAATCCAAACAGCTACGTGGGATTTGGAATATTTCCTAGCTGTGGACCTGGAAATGTTGGGGTGGGCAGTAAGGAAGAAGGAAGAGTGTTTCAGTTGCTCAGAAGGTTTAACACTAGTCACTTCAAATCTTCTTTTGCTGATCTGCTGAAGATTGTGTAATCTCTCTAGCATGCAGATGTTGAACAAAAGAATATTACTGTAACATCCTTAATCTGTCTTTCCCTCTTCCCTTCCTTCCTCATGATCCACTCCACATTCTCCTGGGAATTGAAAGTATAAAAGGGAATTTGAGGAAAGGTGCATTTCTACTTTCCAAGAACTAATTCTCTGCAAAGAGATTATCTGTATTACTGGGAAAAGCTACTGCTCATTAAATGTCTAGCTGTAGATGCAGTTTAAAGAGATAAATAAAGTATTCTGGATCACAGCACACAAGAATATAATTAATCGGGTATTTGTTCTAATATGACTGCATAGAGATTTAACAGGAGATCAGCTGTGTTTAGTAATTTCACTGATAGCTTTTTTTGCCTTCCCCAGCTGAAGGATTCTACCTTTTTCTGGAATATCAAGCTCTGCCCTAATTTACAAAACGTAGTCTTTCTTTTGTATACGACAGAAGAGAGGAAACAAACAGCAAGTAAAGAATTTTTAATTTATGCAAATATATGGGTAGTTTAAACCTTTCCACTTTTTTTTTAAACAAAGTCAGAGCTTTAATATGTTTGAAGAGAAATACCTGAGCTCTTAAACTAGTCATAGGATAATACTATGCCTTTATTCAAACAAAATTCGCCCTGAAGTCCAGAAGCGGGATGTTCACACCTAGAAATGGGGAGAAGCGCTTTCATAAACTAGTGAATAATAATCCGTGTGTAAAGGTGTTGCAAATGCAGCTGCTGAGGTCAGCAGTGGATGAGGCCATACAGACACAACAAGTTGCAAAGATAATCCTTTGGAGCCGCAATTTGCCGTTCCAGACTAGTTCGGCATCTCTGTGTAGCCCGTGGTAATGCGCTGTGCAGGCGTCGGAGGCAGCCCGGGGGAAGGAAGGGCGCGGAGGCAGCGCCTGTGGAATGGTAGGTGTCCCCTAAGCTCCAGCCAGGCTGCTGCTCCCGGTCCTGCGGTCGATCCAGGAAAAGCAGTTTCCTCAAGACTCATATGTGAACACTTAGGTCCATCTAGCTCTCACCCGTGTGCAAGCACGCATGTGGTGCTCGTGTGTGTGGGAGAGAATAATCCGTTTTAATGAGGGGCAAACTATCTATCTAGACAATTTGCATGGATAAGCGCAATCCATCACAATACTTCAGCAAAGATTAGCCTGCTTATGAGACTGATGTGTTTTGAAAGGAAAACACCAAAGTGAAATTTATTTTCAAACTCCTAAGTCTGTGGCTTTGATCAAGAAAACAAAGCATGATGTTGTTTTAAGAAGACACTAATGACTAAAAAAGAAGTGATGTGTTTAAAAATCTTGATCTGCTGCGGGTAATGGTTGCAGGGCTTGCCACCAGCTTCCCATTAGTGTCTGAAAAACTCCTGTGCTGTACCCTGCTGCACAAAGCTAGCAGAAATTTTAATACTTATAGCTCTGATTTAACTAGAGCACATATCTGTGAAAGACATACTTTTTTAAGATCAACAAATATATTTCATATTGCTTGCTGCAGAATACAAAACCTGAAGATCTGCAAGCATCAATGAACAGTAAAACACATGGCCAAATGATCGACAGGGCAAGAAACAGACAGGTATTGTGTGTAATAGGCTAAAACCAGCCTCCGGAAAAAACATGAAAAATGGAAATTAAAACAACAGAAAAACCAAGAGCATTTCAAATTTGTCTTAATTCAATTTTTATAGCTTTGCACATGATGCTACCCAGCCAAAAGCAAGCATAATATTTTATTAATTTAATAGTACACTTCTGTATTTATATGCTCATGTCTTTTATTCCGTATCAAAGTTAAATGAAAATGGAAATATAAAAGAGTTGACTGTGATATCATTCAGGTCATGCCGCAAACATGTATTTGAAATGTTAACTGCACCAGTTTGCTTACAACTGATAGTTATAGGAAGCTTTTAGTATTTTTATTAATAAGTAAAATGTAAGGACGGGCACCTGGTCCTTAAAGGAGAAACTTTTTGTTTTTTATGGGATCATTGGGAAAAGAAATCTCATTTCCCCATTGTAACTTTAGCATGAATATTTGCACGTAGCTTTCATTTTTATCTGAGCTACCACTAAACCCTGACTGCTTGTGTCTATATCTCATCTGAAGCTTGGTTTCTGTACAGGCAGTCGAGTTAAAAGAAATCAGTAAAGTGAAACTGTACTTTCCACAAATGGTACAAATCTGAATGTTTCCTTCAGTCTACTTGTGCCTGTTGCATTTCCACATACGATCATAGCTTTTTTTCTTCCCTGACTGCACTATCTCTGTATCGCATGCTGAGACAGTCAACTAGAAGAAGTAAAATTGGATGGTGAGCTGGGTCTTATCTGAAGCGATTGGTTGTTTTCTCTTCCATGTTAGGAGGATTTTCACTGATTTCATAAAAGTACCAGCTGATGTGGCGTTTTTAGCAATGCAAACGCTGTATTGAGTGATGTCCATCAAGTAAACCAAAAACCGTTCTAGCTAGTAATAAAGTGGACATAAATAAGGTTTATAAGGTCCATTTGAATTATTACAGCATCTTTCATAATTAACATTGTCATGAAGCTGTAAGGCCTAAAGGCTACACAGGTACTGCTTTATTATTAGCAAAAATGCAGCAAGTGAGATGTAGTTTGAACAAGTAGCCAAAAAAAAAATGTAGCCATTCAGCCTTTTTAGACCAGTAAGGCAATCTCGGAATAGGTGATCGTCCTCACTTCAGCTTCTGCTTCTCTTAGTCATGTGATGCCAAAAAAATTGCTCAGCCATCAAATGTTTGGTTTTAATTCAGTTGTAGCTACGTACAATCATTCTCTTTGGATTGCCCCTGCTAGCATTAGTTGTCAGAGAAATTAGTATACCTATGATGGCATTGACCTTTCTGCAAATCACATCTAGGTTTCAGTGGTGAGTACAGCCTTTTCATGCTCTGTATCCAAACACTGATCTGGGTCTAAATATTGAACAAGACTGGGAAGGGCAGTTACAGGTCACCACTGCTCTGATCAGCACTGAGTTCCTACCGTAAATGTTTCGCTCTGAGTTCAATACGCTCTTCACCTGTGCGTCAATAGTGTTGTAACTCAATTCAAAGGTATAAAACATCAGGAGATAAATGGGCATCCAAAAGACTGTCCACTTTCTTCATCTCCATCAGCTAGCCCAGTATTGGCTTTCTACAACTATTACTTCTCGTAGCGATGTATGGCTTCACATTATATACACCATCACACCCGTTAAAATACAAAGACCCAAGGATAGGGAAATTGTTACGAAAGTGGTGAAAAGAAGCACCCCTTTCTGGGGGTTTGTTTGCTTTCTGGTTTATTGACCTGGGTGTCTCATTTGTTGGGTTCCTCTAACCATCTGTATGTAACTTGTACGTTCTGGTGGGATTGAAAATGTGAAGTATGTGGTGTTTTATGGCTCGGGTGAATAGTTGCTGAGGTGCTGACGGTTCTGGATGGCAGATGTAGCAGTAGGCTGAGGAGGGGCTTTGAGCAATATTCAGAAAGGCTGGCTTGCCTGGCGCTCGGTATAAAAGCAAACATGATCACAGGAGGAAAGACTGCCAAAAAAGCAACATCTTAACATCTGTCCTGTGTAAAATACCTTCTTTTCCTTCCATCATACAATGTTCGCTCTCTGGTTTCAGCTCGTACAACTGCAAAGCTGGTAGAGCATTTAGAGTTCCATGAATGTCTGTGATGAAAAGCTCAAACCTGTTTTAAGAGTTCTGTGCTCCCAGCTAACTAATACTTTTGAAGTAAGTTTTTTTTTTTTTTTTTACTGAAACTGGTATGAGATATCAAATTAATTTTCACTGAGAAACAGGGATATTTTTATTCTTGGAATTAAATCTTAAGTGCTGATGTTTAGGCCACGCTAATTACCCCTACTTCTGATTTTCAGACAGGCTTGGTGGTTTGTTTGCCTTTGAAGTTTCTAGTGTCTGAAAATATTTGCTCACAAGATTGTGTGTATATATATACGCACACATACACACACATATATACACATACATATACAAACCATCTAATTGGTGGGTTTTAGTCTGGTATGGGTCACCACTAAGGTGCTCTCAAAAATAACTAAAATAAAAAAATTCAAAGCATAATTCTTCTGGGATCTGGATCTCCGTTGAAAAATATATTGATGTTTGCAAACCAGAAGGTCGGAGACCATTAAACTAATCTGTTTACAATTGCCTAGACAAAGCATACATCTGTGACCATTACCAAACACTCGGTTCTTCTCCGGCGGCATACTGCATCGCGAGCAGCATCCAACTTTCCGGAGCCCGCCTCTGACGCGGGGAAGGCTTCCTTAAAACGGGCAGGTGCTTTGGGTCAGGCACTGCAACACCGCAGACCCGAGCTGTGCGGCTCCTAACCCGGAGGTCAGATGTTTAGGAAGGTGCTAACATCAAAACCTGACGGCAGGGCCAGGCAGCTCATCTGACAGCGACTGTGATGCTGGTTTACAGCTGGCTGCGTTCTACACGCTCAACAGCGAGGATGCCTGGTTAAACCACAGCTTTATGTGTGGTGCTTGCTTTAAAGAAACAGTTTTTAAATGATAGTAAACAAAGAAAGAAGGTAAAACATGGTATTTTGACAAAATGAATTTGCTGTGCGTGGCCACGAAGTGTGAGAAGGTTTTGTTTTGGAGGAAGTAACCAAAACTGACAGCACAGAGCTATTAGATACAGCAAGGATGCCAGACTTGATTTTTCTAATAACAGGACTGGGGGAGAGGTAATACAGCTGGAAATGAGAAAGGACGATGCTTTTTCTTTCTACCTTTACCTTTGCTAAGGTGAGGTCAGTGGGAATTATGCCCAATTATATCCAGTGTGCCCGGAACATCGGAAAAATTGTCAGTGGCGGTAGAGTGGGAACAGCAATCTGCTAATGATAATAAGATTATGCTGCTTAGATCAGAAGCTACCCAAAAGTTTGTAGTGTTCATAATGGTGAAAAAGTAATCGTTATCAAAACTTGAAAAATAAAAAAAGTCAGATTTTCTTTATAGACTTGGGTCATAATTTCTTCTGTTTGTTTGGACTGTTTCTCAGTTTTCTGCGGAAGGTATCTCTGAAATATATAAAACTGTCATGTGTTACTTTCTCACCGTTTTTTTTATAATTAGTTCAACATGGCACAAGACCTCTAAATGACCCTTGGTGCTGTGTCACAGATTGCACTTTGTATGTTTATATGAAATACCAGGGTAAGAGTCAGCCTGGGAACACTCTGCTGTTTTTCAAAGCAGAAAAGTCTCTGTGGGGCAAATGTTTGTGATAACTACAACTATATTAAAACTTTTGAAGGGAGTGAGTAAAATGAAACTGCAGAACTTCATCAGCGACTGAATTTTTCCCAGTGGCTGTCTTTTTGGCTGAAAACAGAATTTTAAAAAGAGCCAGGTTCTGGGTTTTCATAGCATTAAACCTCATTTTGTTGATTACACTAGGGTAAAGTAAGTGTAAATCATTACCATTTTGCTTTAGTGCTTTGTACTACTATAAAGGACTGAGTGTGATATAAAGCCAAGGTAGGTGCTGCCCATCATCTCTTGAATGCACTAAGGCATTGAACCAGCTGTATGATGTAAGTAGCTACGTGTCCAGCCACGGTTGCCAGACCGTTAGATCTTCGAGAATGGGCACAGTGAGTGGTTGTGCACCAGACCTAAGCTCCAAATAAAGAGAACTTAGTGTAGAAGGCTTCTAAAAGTTAAAGGAACTGCATTGGCTCCGGACAAGGAGTTTGCCCAAGTGGAAGAGACAGGACCATTGATTATTGTAGTTTGGAGGATATGGTTAGTCTGTGTTTGGCCAGTGCTGGGGAGGTTCCTCGAAATATTTGGCCCTTAAATGTCCAAATGGACTGCAGTGGCCTTGGAGCACAAAAGTGGAAACAGAGTTCTTGTCTTCTCCAGTGGCAAGTACACCCTGCATCATGCCAGGCTCCATAACGCAACTCAGAGGAAAGAGTCAACACTGTCATCTTAACCCTAATCTTTATCTGTATTTCAGTACTATTTTTCCCTTTACAGGGGAAAAAAGGTTAGGACTAAAATCCAGTAAAAAGATGAGCTAAAGATCAGTCTTTTTTGATGGATTTATTTTTCAAATAAAACAAAGCTGGTTTAGATTGTGAAAAAGTCACAAATTTTATAGTCCAACTGTATACAAAAGGCAGGGTCTCTTAGGCACTTCGCATCCTATCAGCTGTACCAGAAACATCCGCAGAAACACGTCATTTAAACAAGTCATATAAATAAATAGACTAATTTACTAAAATCCAGAATAACACATGTAAATAATAACAAAAATTGATCCATTTTCTCCTAGCGATTTCCATATTTTCTGGTAGAAAGAAGTTTTC
>NW_010538141.1:10424-37061 GCF_000687285.1 Phaethon lepturus | reverse complement strand
TTCCCTAGACTGTAAGAGGGAAGGACAAACAAACAATCCCTATAAACATGTAATCATGGTTGGACACTACAGGGTCAAGTCATGGGATAAATGTGTGATGCAAAATTAAGGAATATCTGAAAGACTGATATTGAAATGGTGCCTTCTGATCAGAGTACTTAAAGGGGACAAAATAGGTTTCAGGTAAAACAAAACTCTCAAAAGAATGGATGTTTTGAGGGGGATCCTTTTAATGTTATCACTAAATCAAGTTCAATTGAGTTAATTTGATTCAATAGAACTTTAAAACTCAAGTTCCTTAGGTCTCAAAATCTCAGCCTTTACCTTGGTTCCACTTCCAAAATGTTAAAATCTTGCCTTTGACACTGGGCAAATTAAACTTCATATATAAGAAGCAGTTGTGTGGAGTCACTAGTACCTCTCCAAGTTCTGGGATCACTTTGAGGAGGAGGCTGCTTCTGAAAATACATATGATCATGGTTTGGGAGCAAAATTCTTCATTTTCTGGGGAAGGAGAGACTTGAGAGTGAGGAAAAAATATGCTAATAATGCAGTCCTGGATTTCATCTCTTAGTTTTTCTACAGTTGTACTAGTTCAACCTTGGCTGATCCTTCAGATAAGTTGATTTCTCCCTACTGTAAAGCTTTGTTCCTCTCTCCTCACTTAATGACACGGTTCTTCCTGCATTAGGCCATGATGCACCGCTTTCGTAATAACAGCAGCATAATTTTAACCAGAATTTATAAGCTGTTCATATATTCCTTCAAATAACTCAATGCCTCTTGTATACCTTTGGTATGGTCTTTTTAGTTATTGCTTACAGCTGTACAAGCCATTTTATTCGAATGTATTTTGTTGTTCATAATCTTCATAATCTTAGCAGAATTGTCTTTGCAAATAGCTTCCTAGTTACTATCGCTGAGTGTCTCCTTTAAAGACCTGAAGCACTTCTTGGCATTTAAATGACTGACATTAATAGGATAATTAATGGATTGAAAGTAGGAGAGATGTCTCTAGATAATATTTCAAATTTTATGTACATTTGTTTGCATGAAGAAAGTGAAAATGTCTTTGGAGACACACCAAGCCACTCCTGTTGGTCTCGTTACACATTGTTCTTCCTGAACGGCATTTCAGGAAAAACCTGCAAGAAAATCCCTCTGCCTGCCTAGTCAGAAAACTCAAGTAAGCTGATGGGTTTAGTCATTAGCTTCCAGCCTGATGACCTGGGAAGAGGTGGCTGAATGTCTAACTGGTGCTGGAAACGTTTTCTCTTTGAGCAGTGGAAGATATGTCCTTTACTAAATTAACAGTCAGCCTTGAAAGGAAAGTATATGAAGCATGGATCAGCAAATTAATTCAAATTAAAAAGAGAAATGGTATTGAATCTTTGCTTTAAACTCAAAGCCAGTATTTGTTCTTTTCTTAAATTTGGACTTCAAATGCCTTCAAACTGTGGACTACATCATAATGTCGTTTTTCAACGGTCCACTCCCATCTCACTGCCTAACTCATAAAACCCCCGTGGCAGCTGTAGCTGTGGGTTAATAGAAAAGTAGAAGCTGGAAAGTATTTACTGTTTTTCGCTGCCTTTTTAATAGAACTTAGGAGCTGGGAATGGGAGCTCTCCAGAGAAAACAGTTTCAGAAGTTTGTTGTAAAGACTGCCTGCGTTAGGTAAACCTTCGTAACTGGACAGCGCTTTAGTAAGGAGTAGCAGTCAGTTCGGCTGGCGCGCACAAGATAAATCTTGTCTTAAGTCCGCACGAGATAAAAGACATGATGTTTCCTTTCTGCTGTACCTCGCAATGAAGACTTCAGTTAATTTTTTGTTTGTTTGTGTAGTACTATCCATTCTTGAACTCTTACAGTTCAGTGCATAAATGAGAACTAACTCGAGTATGAGATATTATTAAAAAGAAACCTTATGTTGTTCCTTATCCTTCAGAACTGCACGATTTTGGCATCTAAAGTTTGCTGTTAATTCTTACTGAAACCCCGACAAAGCTACAGAGAGTGAATTTTGGCTTCTTGCCTAATGTGAATGTTTACTAGCTTTTTAATAAATTTTAAATTTTAAGAAAATTATAATCAATCTTAACATGAGCACTTTTTTTTTTGCTTTCAGTTATTTAAGGTTTTGAAAAGCTAACATTGAAAATTTTATATATATTTATATAAAAAAGAGAAATAAAACCTTGCCATTAAACCCTGAATCTAAATTATTCTAATGGCAAAAACGTCTGCCAAAGATTGCACTTTAAACTTCCTGAAGTGCCAGAGATTACTGGGGACTGTACAAATAACAGGGGGTTTAGTTTCAGTTTGCTGGTTTTTCTTGAGGATAAAGTTGGGGAAATTAACAAGTCTTATTTAGGTCTAATTAGACATTTTATGGGACCAACATAAAGACAGACTGGTTTTAGTTCAAAATTTAGTTTTCTGTCTTAAAGGAAGCTTCAAAATGAGGTCATTTCAAATTTTCTGTATGAGATGCTGTATTTTGAATTCTGTTTTGAATTCAAATTTTCAGAAAACAGTAATACGGATGAGACTGAAAAATCAGATACAGGACATAAAAAATGTTTATTAATGGGTGGAATTGTGCATTTTGATGGGGTGGGGGAATCACATACCGCACCTCACCAAATGGGTGTCATTCTTCCAAGCATTAGCAAGACACAGTAATAAATAATACTATGAACAGCTGCAGTTTAATACCAGTGGGACCTTGAATTGGCAACCTGAGGCCTGTTTTTGTAGAATATCTGTGCCAAATTAGTTTCCGCAGAATTCCTGCAGTGACTGGTCAATTGGCAAATGCTTCTCTGAGGCAAGGCTGGATTTCACAGGACAGCGGAGGGAGCACTGAGGTGTTTGCTTGCTGAACAGAAAACATCGTGGCCCTGAGAGGGGCCAGTGGTAGAGCTGGAAGTCAAGTCACATCCCTTTATCCTTGCCCTCAGATCTTGTCTGCTTTACCTTTTATTTCTGTAACATGGGGCCACCTATTTTAAAGACCCGCCGTACAAAGGTGGGAGGTGTAGGAGTCCATGAGTGCCTTAAATTTTGTAAACTGGGGTTTGTCACAGGAAAGCTAATCACGAATTACTTAAAATGTGTAGAACTCCAATTTGTAACTGAACAATTCAAAAGTGCTTATTGCAGTTACAAAGTAGCTGCCAAAAATCTCATAAATGACCATGTTAGTCATATTTTTTTTCCTTCTTCAGTAGGAATATTTCTTTCTTTTATTAATATAAAACCACAATGTCATTATGTCACCCATGCATCCACTGTGTAATTACTCCATTTTAAAGATAAATCCATTGTCTTGGGATGCATCCATCATGGATGTCACCTTTAGCACAGAAGGTGAGACACTAAATGGACACCTTTTACTAATATTAATTTCAATATAGTCATCAATTGCGAAGGGACTATTCATTGTTCTCTTTGACAGAGACAGGCCAATGACAAAGATTAAATTATCCATCTTTGTGGAAGCGAGGGATCTGCTTCGAAGAGTGCTCTTCACGATCTTGCTTTTCTGGCCTGAGTATATTATATTAATCTACAATTTGTTCATTTTAAACACAGATCAATTACAGCAGAAGATTGCAGATTGCTTGTTCTTCATTGAAATGAAAGGTCAGGAATTAGAGAAGCTTTGAGTTTCTCGCTGAGAGATTTTTAGTCAAAAAGAAAAGAAAGTGCCTGGTTTTGTCTCTTGCCCGCTGTGTTAATCTGACACTCAAGGGCTCTTTCTGGATCTTCTGCCAAACTTATCTCAGATTCTCATGCAATTTAAGTGACAATTTATAGCGCTCATTTAAATTATGCAGGAGTGTTATTCTCAGAATACACTGAAGGGTACGTCTATGGAAACTTGCTAGAGCCAGTACTAGAGCCATCAAGGCCCCAATGCCTTTAGCAATGGATAGACACTTTTATGTTATTTCCAGAACCACCTAAACTTTTTGGGGGGGCAAGCATGCTGCATTTGGACTTATTTTCTTTTTTTTTTATCTTGGGCTGACAAGTGAGGGTGTGATATGCCTCTGTGGGTACACTGATATGTGAGAAACTGCGACGTAGGACGAATCAGATCAATGGCCTATGAAGATACTTTCCCATTCTATCTGGATAAAATTCTTCAACATAATCTGGCACTTATAGACATAGTTTAGTGGTGGACTTGGTAGTGCTAGATTAACAGTTGGACGCAATGATCTTAAGGGTCTTTTTCCAACCTAAATGAGTTTTGCATTTGAGAAGTGTTTAACGTTAGACTTCTTCGTTGTCTCTGGGAACGTTTCACTGTTGTTTGGAACGATACAGCAGCTAGCTACGTACTGGATTATTGTCATAAATCCATCACATATTCATGAAATTGCATAGAATAATTGAGAAGAAATGGAAAGGATAAAATCCTGATTTGGGAAGGTATTTCAGTGGGAAATTGTTCAGTACCAGCATGGACTCAAGCAAGCCTGAAAAAAAGTTGCAAATCTCATTGAAAGCATCACTTAAATTAGTGATGGATTTTTTTTTAAAAAATCCATTATTATTTATTTTTTTGAAAAAAAAATCCATCACTTTTAGCAAAACTGAACCACCTCATTTTCTATGTGTTTATACTAGCATGTGCATTTAGAGTAGGCATTTTGCATTTACATTAGGCATTTTTAAAATGCCTAACCAAGTTCATAGGTAACTTTGCTATAAAATAAGAATAGACAATAATGTCATTACCTGTTTCCCTTCCCACCAGATGAATGTTTTCCATAGCAATCCCTGTACCTGTTCTTGCATGTACACACGCTTGGTGTCTATCTTCTAGCACTAGGAATGGAAAATATCTCTGTATTCCTACATGTAGGGTTTTATGGTAAAAAAAAAAATTACAATATGTCCAACACATCAAGTTAGTCATGCTTGCCAAGATAAAGGTTAATATTCAGGAGAAAAACTGGAGGTCTATATTTCAGTTACAGTAAGTGGCAGGGGACAAGAGTTTGATCTCCAAAATCAGATGAAGAACCGCTTTTACAAATAGCAGTTGCATAGCTCTTCCTGCAGCGATGGTGTAGGGGTTCCTGTACGCTGGGTGTGTATTTGGCTAGGTATGTTTGTATGGGCATAGCACTTCTGCACAAGGCCATGAGAAATTGGACCTATTACAGGTCCTAATACTTCCATGATGAGTTCTGCCAAAAGAAATTTGGTCTTTGCCATCAAGCTTTCTTCAAATTCATATGCTTTTTTGCACTGAAATTTCTTTTGGCACCTAGTTTATTTAACCTTTATAGAGAATGCGAAGTTAAATTTCAGGATAATCCAAAATGTTTTATTTTGGGGCAGCTAGGAAATTGTTCTTTTCCCTATCAAAAAATAGCTGTGCTTTAAATAGTGCATATTAAAACAGACTCTTTGTGAAATGTTTCCATTGTTTCTAATGGAAATGTTATGTTCTGCTATGTAAAGGTAGTACAGATAATATATTGGACAGAATGTTCATCTTGCGAAGCACGAGATAATTTGTAGCAGATTGTTGGTACTTAATGCTTACAGTCTGTCTTGTAGTAAGTCAGCGTATACCCTTTGTGGTGTTTTAAAGTAGTCATCAGGCTGCTTTAATGATTTGGAATATTCTTCGCGTATCTATGAATTCCTTAATGCTTTTGTAACTGTAGTCTACCTTCTTCTGACTTTTAAATGCAAATTAGAATGGTGATTTTTCAGTGCGTGCAAATCTCTTTATTGGCTAAGGTCCTCTGCTTGTGGCATTACAATTTTTTATTTACTTACCACTAGCTAAGATGTTATCCTTAACTTTTAAAGTTTTTCAAACACAATAGTTAGTGCTGGTCTCGCTACACTCTGATTTCTTTGTACTGTCATGGTTTGGCATTCTTCTACAGCAGACATACAAAAGAACAGAAAATATGCTAAGATTGCTATGACAAGGAATTGCATTTTTGTTACATTAAAGACACAATTACTGAAGTACTGATACATGAGAAGCATAAGAAGGACCTCAAAGGGCACTTTAAAAAAATCTCTGTTATATCAGGGCATACGTGTACTTCTGATATATGTGCTAATAATGAGATGCAACACAACCAAATATCTGTTAGACTTAGTTTAGAGTTTGAAATAATGGCACTTCATTTCCTGCCATTACTTTAAAACGCTGACATCAAATTTAACTCCGTTAACAAAAAATAGATTTCTTTATCAAGAGTTTTAATAGTTGCCAGGCAAATTATAGCTTGTTCCTCATTCTGGGGATTTCTATTTATCTGCATTTTGGTAAAAGAAATTCTGGGGCAAACAAGGGACAAATGTTGTCCAAAGTTTGGTATTCTAGACATCTGCCACACATCAACAAATGGTGTGTGCACGGTCTTCAGTGTATTTAGTCTTGTTTCTATAATAATTTTTGTAGTTGTTAGGGGAGGAATAATCCATTCTGGAAGAACTACTATTTCTTTTTGACTGGGTGACCTACAGTGGACAGCCACCACAAAAGGACATTAGTCACAAAGTTGGCTAGGAATACTATTTTATTAGGAGCAGAAGAAAAAGAAAAAGGGCTCTACTTTAGTGTGGATCTTTTCTTTAGTCCTAATTAGAACCACAATCCATCACGCTGGAAAGTTTCTATTCATTTTGGTGATTGGGGACATGACAAATGAATCTCGGAATAAATGGGATGTCAAGGCAGAGCAGGAGATGGATGTGTTCTGCATGGGATGAATGTAATAAGTACAGTTAATGTTGGCAACCAGCCAGTCCCATTGCCTCACGCTGGGTGAGTTGCCCCAAGGCTCTGACCGGGGGTAAAACACCAATAAATGATTCCCCTCATCTCCCATTTATTAGAAAATGAACACCTTGTCAAGGTTCGTTTTCTGTTTTCCTAACTGTCACTTTGCTTCAGGGACGGCAACTAATTGAATATTAGTTAATTGTTTCTAATAAAATGCTGATAATTAGATATCTCTTTTCATGTTGCTCGCCTAGCTCCTCTCTTTAATTTCACTTCCCTTTCAGTAGCCTCCGTTTCTCACACAGCCGCGTCGAGATTGATTATCTGCAGCGAGCGAGAGGCCAAGCAAGAAACTTCATTTAAGATTAATTTCAGGGAAACTGTTTTACAATTTTTCTAAATTGAATTTAGTCTTAATTTTAAAGTGTTAGGGGTTGTATGTCTTCAAAGGTTGCTTTTGGATAATTTATTATGTATCAAGTAATCAAACCCACTCTTGAACTAGGATGCTCAACGTGTCTAAAGGCACTCCTTGGATTTAGCCATACTGACAAGCTTTGTTTTGCTCAAAAGTGTTGGGGAGGAAAGGGAGGTATCCCCTGGCATGTATGCTAGATTGCCAGTAATGCAGCATCTTTATTTATTATTAAGCAATTCCTAGAAAAGACTGTCTTTCCCTCTTCATATCAGTTCCTCCAGTCTTTGGTGACACCCAGATGCCTTTGGTAGTTGCGGTAAGCATAGGGAACACAGACCGTTTCTCCTAAATATTTGAAAACCAAATTTATGATACCTCTATAAGTTCATGCTCACTCCCAGATCAGGATGTGTCTTCCCAACCTGGGTAAGACTCGGATGTATCTTCAAGTGTATTTGAATTGTGATCTGTCCTTTGGATGCATTAAAAAAACCTCCAAAATCTAAGACCTGTGTGAAAGCTGCGTGCTGGTTTTCGGGAAATGCTTATCAGCTAACTTGCCGGGTGCCTGTCTCCAGCCAGGTATAAAATGTGGTAGTGCCACTAATTTCAGCTGAACTGAGATGACTTGCTCAAGTTGAAAAGCTGTCCCATAGGCCTGTTCTGTCTCATCTGAACTAAACGGTAATATAGCAAATATATTCCAATCTAGTTTGCTGACAACCTCAGGATAGTACAGTTGTAACAATGCTCCTAACAAATATTTCTGCAGCCTGGTGGCAGGGAGGGGTGTGTGTGTCTGGTAAGGGTAGAATAAAAAAGGCAACAAAGCATCCAGAATTCATACTGGATTGGTGCTTATTTGGCAAAATGGGAAGGCTGGAAAAGACACCCTTAAGATCCCTTCCCCCTTCGCCTCTATCTCTCCCCACACAAAACCGGCTTTAGTTGTTGGAATTCCCTTGGGGAGGGGATGAAGCTGTAACACCACTGCTTCTTTCAGTCGTTGACTTGTGTAAAGATATCGGGATGGATATTTGTACCGCAGCAAAATGCTGAGCCGCTCAGTGTAAGAACTGCTGAGCTGGAAAAAGAAGCTGGAGGAGGATGAAATGAATACTGAAAACACAGAAATAAGCAAATGGAACATAATGCAAGCAGAATTAGAGTACTTGGAGTCTGTCCTAAGATATTGCTGGCCAAGTTTGTCCCTTCAAACAAATAAAACAACCCCAGGGAGCAATTTGGCCTGCCATGCATACATTTGGACTCTCTGAAGAGAAGCAGAGTAACCCAATTGCATGGACTGAGAAAAACTGTAACAGCTTTTCCATCCTATTTTTTGCTCTAAGAGATGCTGAATATAATATATGGATCCTATACAGTCCTTGTTAAAATCAACTTACTACATTTTTACTAGCTGCACAATGTACCAATTATTTAAAAACTTCTCGGCATGAGAAAAGGTCAGATTGTGAATGAAGGTAGGTGAGCACCTTAAACCTGCCAGAAACACAGGTCTATAAGACTTTCTAAACTTCCTTTTTTGCTAGCAAACCTCTTGACTTAGCAGGAATTGGACTGGCAACTCCCAAAGAATTCAATGTGTTTCTTTGGATATGGCTGCACAGTCATGCAGGACTATAGTTCGTAGACACATCTGAGCCAGCTCTAAATTAGGAATGTAACCATAGCCTCACGGAGCTCAGCATGGGACAACATACTGGCCCGGTTTCTCAGGTAGGTTTTGCGGTGTTATGCTGGCTGAGGTGCGTGTGTATATTTATTGTCTTTGCTAAAAGTTGTCAAAAGACCTTTATCATAAGAGAAGGAAAAAAAAAAAAAGTCTGGCGCTGAGATTTATTCTGCAGTAGAACCTGAAAAAGGTTATCCTCTGAGTGCGAAGAGTGATTCACACTGGTCTCTAGAAAAGCCTGCATCCATCTTTTATTTCACTCTCTGGCTGAATATATAGACAGAAAAATAACAAGGGAATTTGTGAAAGACAAGCAAATGTTTCTTTCTTACTTATTGTATATCTTTCAGTGAAGGGTACGGTTAACACTTTTTTCAAGGAAATCTAGCTCACTGAGCATCAGATGATGTGGATCAAAGCCTGCTAACCTCCCTCATGAGCACCTTGCTCCTTGAGCGGTCCTGCTGGGCTCAGTGAAACTGTCACAGCATAAGCTTATTCAAGTCATTATGGGTGACAAACAGGTCTGTTGAAAACGCATTTGTTAACCCCCTCAGGGATGGAGCAGACCTGATCACAGCACAAATGAAATACCCTGTATGCATGGTGAGTATACATGATAGAGAATTCCAAGTTGCCAAGCCCTATCCTCTGTAGAAGTGGGGTTTTTTGTTGGGGGTTTTTTGTAAACAAGGGGATTTTCTTCACTTACGTTAGCTACAGTGATCTATGAAGCTGGTACGAGACTTATTTGTTGTCAGGAAGGCTTGTACTGAATGGCAAGGTCTAAATATTGCAACCCACCTCTGGTGTGACTCTAGTATTGTAACAAATGTGTCTTCCACCGGACATAGCAATACAAGCTGGGAAAGATGCTGTAGAAAAGGCTTCCAGGAATATTCACGTGTTTTGGTCTTGAGAAAGCAGTCTGTTGCTTCTGATTTTTCACTGGAAACAGCTGACTGATTAAATATTGTAATATTGTTTTAAAAATACATGCTGGATTGCTTGTAGTGTGCTATCAGCTTACTCCACTGGCAGTTCAGTTTGCAGCACCTCTGACGAATGAACAAAATTAATGATTGCCAAGTGCTGCCAGATTGTACTTGACATAAAGTGAGATGGGTTTTTTTGAAGTTCAGGCTGCCATCAGATTTTTTTTTTTTAATTTATTCATCTATTTTTAGAAACTATGTAACAGCAAATGACGGTGTGCCATGTACTGCAAGGTTGATAGGCTACTGAATGGCAAGGCTGTAATGGGATCTTTCTGTTCTTACTGAATAAAGTCTGTTTCCTTTTTATTACTCTGATTATACCTATATACCAACAGGGAATATTTAAAGCGTCTAGGAGCCTGGTATCATCATAGCAGAAATATGCTTTCCCTCTCCAGAAAGCAGCAGAATTTGGACTATTTGTAGGCTCGCGCAGCACTTACATTGCCGTTGTTTTTGAGTGGGGGTTTGGAAGTCTCTAAGAAGGGAAAAATTATGTAAATCCATGTTAGCGTGGTCCCACCATCTGCTTCTCACCTCCGCAGGTCACAGGGACATGTGTGTATGATGATGGGAGCCTGGGGAGGTCTGTGCCGTTCAGTTACCAGTTTCTGTCCTGGAAAACACGAACCTTTGCCCAGTGCAGCCAGTCCGAGGGATGTCTGCTGGATCAGGGGTAGAGCTCCCCTCAGAGTGAGGTTGTACCCAGACTGACATGGCATCGCTGGCCAGGAAATAACCACCAGAGGGGTTCTTTGTTTAAAGAAATCTAAACAAATTTCTCTTGAGATGAATTCTAATTCCTAATAAAAATCCAGATAACGGGCACGTGGAGAAGGTTTTTACAACAGTGCATACAAAAATTAAGTGCAGTAGGAAGACTTTTTAAATATATATCAAATAGTTTAGTAGCAAGTCATTCGAGATTGGTAAATGTCCTCATTTCAGGCTTTACTACTTGACAGATGCAGAAATGTCAATTTTCAGTGTAAAACTTGGCACATCTTTCCATTGAGGGAACCTCTCGAGAAACTGCAACACTAGTTGATTCGAGGGAAACCCGACCTGTACCGTACACCATTATGTTTGGTTAGTTAAACACAGGGTTTTATTTTCAGTAAATGCCAGCACATTAAGTTTGCTTGTCACTTTTGGATTTGCTGGGAAGTGGTGCTTCTATGTGGGGCAGAAGAGAGATGCCCAACATCATGGTTGCCCCCCATAGCTTCCTCCATGTGACCAGATAAGTCCTTCGCAGAGGTGATTCAGGCTTCGTGTGTACGGGGTGTCCCTCAGCAGCAGAGAAACTGCAAATCATGTGAAGTACCCTTCCTAATGCTGAGCGATCGTCGTGGTGCTTATAGATGAATATATATTTCATAATCAGCTGCAGTCTGCAGCTGGGAAAATACAAGGATGTAAAGTGTTTTTAAATTATTACTGTTCAGGGATCATAAGACAAAGATTAGTTGTCTAAATCTGTCTCATAAACAAATTAACACAGTGCTGCTTTCTGTTCAAAATATGATTCTTGTCGGAAGGATTAAACTTGTTAAATCCAGCTAGAATATGCTGTGATCATGTTTTTTAGCAAAGCTGCAATAATCAGACATTTACAACTAATAAATCGGTACTCTAATTCCTCTGCAATAAGGCTTTGAAATATAATCTGTCATTTCAGATTTATAGAACATGACTTTCCGTAATTATAATTCTCAAATGCACATTACTAGTTATAATTAAATTCACTTTCAAAAAATCTGAAGCATTTTTGTGGATTATCTGCTCATATTATGTTCTAATGGTAAAATTAATGTATAATCTGTTGAATAAATTTGGTTAGTTCATGGATAGAAAAATATGCTCCACTATTGATCAAGTCCTGGAAACTTAGATAAGAAGAACAAAAGTGTGTACTGTATATCTTAAGAGGGCTGTAACAAAGCCAGATCAAACTCAATCATAGGCAAAAAGGAGAACTTCCCTTCATAAAAGAAAAAATGAAAGGATTTCAACTAATTTAAAAGAAATTAAAAAATATTAAATTATAGCTCGATTAGAAAAGATGTTAAATATTGGCTCTGGTTAGGGTGTAACAATGGATTAAATTATAGACTCATTCAACTGAAGAATTAATCCCTATTGGTGGGAACAAGTATATTTATTTGTGGGTTTTGGTTCAATAAAAGCTGAAGTGTATCACTTACTCAGCTTAATGTTTCTCATTAATAAGATACCTAAGAACCTGATGTATTTCTTGCCATTATTATCGCAACTGCACTATTATTTCACTAAAGCAGAAGCTCAGGCTTTAAAATTTCAGTGTTAAAGTCAGTGGGTCAGATCCCCGCTGCTCTGTTGGGGGAGCTGGAAAGATGCTCATCGAACGGCCGTCCCTCGCAGTGTGTCCTCCTCCTTCTGCCACTGCCCCACTACTGCAGCTGTAGGTGACCAGTATGTATAATCGTTTAGATGTGTGTGTGCATTGAATAATAAGAGTAATTTCTTCTGCCGGGCCCTTACGTGAAAAGTATAGAGAAGGTAACAATCCTTTGCCTAGTTGGGGCAGTTCAGACTATCAGAGGATCGAATCACTGCTGGGTTTGGGAACAGCCTCATGGAGCCCTACCTCCTATCCCCAGTTGGTTTGTTGTTGCTGCGGGGACCTCTGAATTACTTTCTGCTGAGGACGCAGAGCAGTTGTGCCGGCTCTTTCGGCCTGGGCGGGCTGCGTTACTGCCTGTGGGGCACTGTACGTGTGGCGGGTGCATGTGGGAGTGGGACGTGTTTGCTCACCAGCAGGCAGCGGCCAAGAGGAGCCCATATCCTTATGATTTGCACAGGAGCTGAGCGCTGCTGCTGTTGCCCAACACCTGCAAGTCCTTCCCTTCTCGTTTGCCTCAGAATGCCACCGTCATGCGACTTTGTATGCCAGCCTCTTCCCTGAGGATGACCAGGTGGGATAAGCTGCCAAGACACGTCCAGGGCCTGTACTGCACTCCCATGCTCTGGGAGAGAAGCAGACCGTAAGCTATACGACCCATTTTAATGAGCATGATCTGGCCAGCATTTTACTTCAGCTTATATAGATATCAAGTTACATCAGAACATACGAAGCTGTGCAGCTAAGCTTTAATGTCAAGATCATCTTACCCTTGGGAAAGCTTGTGGGATGGTCCAGAGTCAATAGGAAACTGAAGACTTAGAGATGAAATGTGCAGTGAAAAACAGGTCATTCATGTGATAAAAACTGCTCTTGGGCTGGAGGAAGGCAGTACTCGTATTGAACTACCTTCCCTTCAGTAGGTCGTTAAGCCATTTAGCAACTCTTCTTTAACTTTCTATTTCCCCATGCAAATAGTAACGTTTCACTTCTGTGTCAAATTACACCCTTTAGCCCGATTCAGCCTCCCTAACTGAAGGTAGTAAAGGAGTAACTGGGCAAGAGAGGATTGAATGGTGTCAAATCAACTTGGAAACTGGAAATCTAAGAGAAATAATTAAAAAAAAAAAAGTAACCAGTCCAAGAGGAGGTAAAGAGCCTTTTTTGTGCAAATATACGTGAAACTGTAGGTATGCTTTGGTACAAAGGCAGCTGGTTTTGAACAGGGGTAGGAGCTGGCTGCTTTGTTAGGGCTGAATGCTTTATGGGGTGGTTGTACTTAAAAGAATGAGAAGGCTGAAACAGGATTGATAGTGGTGGGTTATCAGGAGAGTTAGAAACTGGTGCTTCTGTGACCTGTTAGATGAAGACAGCGTGCTTAAAGATGGCCTATAATGCTGAACAGTTTCTCTACCTACAGCAAATAGTGGTAATTTTCTTATTTTGACACGGGAGCAGAAACACCCAGCTGATGAAGGACAGTCCTTGCCTTAAGGAATTTATAATCTCTGCAGCTAAATCAGGTAAAAGCAGCATGGTGAGACCAAGGCCCAGAGAAGTGAGGTGACATGGCAAATTAGCCGTTACACTGAATTTATAACCAGGGTCTGCTATCATCCAGCCTTGTGTATTGAACCATCCAGCCCTTCTCACATGCCACTCTTTCTTCAAAGTCTGAGAGAGAATAGACGGCAGTCAAGTGCAGTAAATAAAGAATTATTCAGGGCAATATGTAGTGATCGATGGAACATCCTAAATTAATGCATGCTGGCCTGCAAGAAAAATTATGTGGCTGAAAATCAAGATCATTTAGGGGCAGCTTGCTCGCGTGTTCACTATACAGTCTTTAGTTTGTATCCTAATGACATGCATTAGTAAACCTTCATTGTGCAGCATAAGTAAAAGTAAAATCAGTTACTTGACCATGCTGGCGTATTGAATCGTGTTTGATCAGGTGCTGAAAGAGTATTTTTCACCAACCTGAGCAGTCCATTTCAGGAGATATCCTTGAGTTGTGCAGAAGAGAAATATCTCCTGTCAGTCTCAGACTTCTTTGCCAGCTGTATAGTCAGAAACAGAAGTTCAGAAGGACTCCGTCAGAATGGAGACGGATGTGAAGGGCCGCAGTTTCTGCTGAAAATCTGTAAGGCAAATGACAGCAAACGTACCCAGCTGTGGGCCTGGGTGCTCCCTGGATGAGCTGGCCCGCTGCAGCTGCACTCCTTGGGAGACCTTGTAGCTGGAGGTGTGTGCACAGCCCAGATGATGAAAGTTCTTAATTAGCTGCCTAAAAAGAATGGATATTTATCTAGCACTAATCTGTCCATTTAATTAGGAGGCTGAAATAGTGCCATTAAAAGATACTGTTGCCATTACTAAAAATAGTCATTAACATGCCATTTTTAGAATTAGCTGAAAAGGAGTATTTAAGATGTACAGTCTGATGCTGTATGGACCATCCATGTCATCCTACCCAGTCATCCTACCCCAGATGTGGGGGAAGCAAGCAGAAACCGGCGCTTTTCCACCTTACACATGGTGCAAGCGTAGCAAATGGGGGAGGTCGGCAGCTTGGCCCTCAGTGAGAGAATCACATTTCTTGTGTTTTATTGACTCTATTTTCAAGATTCAGGAAAATATAAGGTGATGAATGAGTAATGATCTACATCCTCTGTTTCATATTTGAACATGAAATATTATGCAGGTGATCAGATTGTTCTTAAATTTTATAGCTAAAGATATATGGCAAAGAAATATGGTCCTTGGATAAGAGGTTTAAATAAGATTAGGCTTTATTCCTATCCTGTGCTGTGTCAGGTAAATTTGACAGTCATATCGCAAAGATCCCACAGTGCGTTCAGTGTAGGCACTAAATGTCCTGTGTGTAGCCAGGCCCTGTGACCTGCTGTCTTCTGAGTAGAGTCGTAAACTCCCTGAGTAGTCGTTCCTATCAGAAGGGATGAGATTGAGGAATTAGTGACGTGTAAGTGATGACTGCAGAATTGGGTGTTTTAAAAAAAAATTTAAAAATCCATGAGGGTATGAACAATTGGGAATTAGCGCGTCTCAGCAGGGGTTATGGGGGATACAGCTATATATTTTATCCATATATCTGTGCTTGCTTACTCCAATTTGTGCGAACGCGGGTGGCATGGGGGGTTGATAGATGAACCAACAATTGGCTCTTGCCTTACAAATATACAGTGAATTTTGAATTGTTAAGTACCATATGAAAACTATAAAGATGAGATCAAATCTGTCCTTATTTATGTCTTGTCTGTGATAGTGCCACATCCCTTTACTCCTCTTTTGATCACATTCTTCTTGATTTCTTTTCCTCTGGACGTAACACGCATCACAGAATAGTGCTAAATTTGTTCTACGACTTCTGTGTTGGTTTTTTTTTTTTCCTTCCAAATTCTGAAAGTCTACTTTGTCTTCTTGAAAAGATACTGAGAGGATCTTTCTCACATGAGAAATATGTTGGAAATATTTTCCTAATAGCCTGCTTTGTGCTGCTTGTTCTGTCTTTACAAAAATAAATAAAATCACTGAAGAACTGTATTTTTCAGAAAGTACAGAAAAACTAACTCATGTATATCCCAGGCGCTGAGCAACTAATACACATTAGCAGTGTCTGAGGATGGAGGAGATGCCCATATCTGTTGAAGCAGTCTTTTTTTTCCCTCAACAACAACAAAAATGTAAGCATTCATACTTCAGAAAATGTATTGCAGATGTCCCTTACGCACCCACCACCCCAAATACATTTCGTGATGTCTCAAATATATGTAACTATTTTATGATTTGCCAATCTGCTTAAAGATGATAGAATCATAGAATAGTTTGGGTTGGAAGGTACCTTTAAAGGCCATCTAGTCCAACCTTCCTGCAATGAGCAGGGACATCTTCAACTAGATCAGGTTGTGGTAACACAACAGAATTTAAATACAAATATTTATTTCAAATGATACCTACAACACTGGACAGCCTCCCTGTTAACGTGTACAGGATACTATGACAAAGATTATCTAAAGGTATGTCGACAGTTTTACATATATGTTGGAAAATGTTCCACATGCATGTTCACATGACTGGGAAACTTGCCTGAGTAAAGGAAAGGCTTTGGATCTTTGGGAGTGAACATACGCGAGCGGCCCCACGGACCGCAGACCGTGGCTGCTCTCTGTAAAGCACAAGCTTTCCTGTAGGCTGGGGACAGGCAAAAACTTTTACAATGACCCTTTCTTTTGCACTAACAACATAAACAGCACTAACTGGGACTCGCTCCTGTTGCTCAGGGATTTTCTTACCCAGCTCTGTTTTGTTTGTTTTCTTCTCTTTTCTATTACCTTTGTGATTCGCCTTAAAAAAACCCAAAGATTGTCATTTTAACACTGAAGGGCTGCTAGTAAAGCACATGAAATGAAATGCAATTCCCACCATCACCACTCTTTCAGCAATTGCCAGTCATTTGGTTTCATTCTGAATGCAGCCGAGCACTCTCTAGCTTCAGAGGATGGCCACAAATCTCAGTAACGTCCCCAGTACCCTCAGCATCTTGCAGGACTGTGTTCCTGAGATCAGGTACTTTTCTGTGTTTCTACTACTGGTACAGCATTTCCTATTTCCGCTCTGTCCACATCACAGCTTCATCTTTTATCACCGTTTTGGGCTTATTAAGATACTTAGCCATTCAGTTACGCAATGTAAATTCCTGTCTTTGAAAGCCTGAGGCTGAGATTGTCAAAACAATCCAAAAGCCCTTGGAAACTCTTTTGCTGTGTTGTGATGGAAACTGAGACTTTTACTGCTCTACAATAAATCATAGTGCATAACACATGAATTATTTTAAGTCAGAAAAATGTGTCACAGTTTCTCTCATGACTACTTATGTTGATACAGTTCACACCAGAGTTGAGTCCCATTGACTTCAGTAGGACTTTGAGGCTCCAACCTTCATGCATCAGAGACCAGGATACAAATCATCCTTGGGGGCATCATAAAGGTTCCGCCAAAGAAAAAATATACTTATCTTCCTGAAACAGGTCTGACAGATAAAGAAATATTTGTGTGTTTAATCTGGAATTCACTTATATTTTTCCTGAGCATCACATACTCTGCTGGGAAAATTGTCAATTATTTATTTGAGTACTGGAGAAAAATCAAGGGCACATCAAGGCGATTCATACCTTTTGATGCAGTCTAAAATGTTAAAATTCCACTCTGGCAAAATGCTCTCAATTTTTTTTCTGCCTCTGAACTTGACAATGTTTTCCTTATTTTTGCTGGGAAACAAATGCATCTGTTTTCTTAACAAATGGAAGTAGTTGACTTACAGATGCTGCCTTTCAAATCAAAGCCTACTAAAAATCTGATACGGCCAGAACATGTCACATATTTTTCAGTTAGTGGGTGAGAACTTTTTCCGCAGCTGTTATGTGTGTCTTGGCAAGTGTTTGTGCAAATAACCCGTCCCCAGATTTATCAGCACAAAATTTCTAAACTGCTGTTAAGATACAATGAAAGAAATAGTTGCCACACTTAGGAAGGAACAACGTAGGAGAAGAGACTAGTTTTCTAGTGTCCCAGATGTCGTTATTTCTATTTTCCAGAGCTCAAGCATCACCCCAATGTAAGAAGGGTAGGTCAGGGAGCTCCTCTTACCACAGCTCCGGTGTTAGGTGGGGAGGTCTCTCCTTGAGGGTAGGAACTGGAAGCATATTCTGAAATGCGTGTGTCCTGCTGGAAAGAAACACTGGTTATGCTGCGTAGAGAGGATGGAACGTTATTGATGGGCGAGGAAAATACGCTTGTCCCTTTCTTTTATTAAAGGATGCGAGGAGGGGGAGGAGTTGATAACCTTAAAATTCAAGACTTTGCACTTTGATCCGGGGGTGGGGGGGCAGACGGGGAAATGAGGACCAATTGACATTGTTTTCCTTCAATATTTCCTGCAGTATCTCCAGCAGCACGGTAACTTCAGAAAGACCTGAACGTTGACAGTGTTTCATACAGCAAAGAAATACTGTAGCGTATTTGTTATGGAGTTCTTTCAAGACAGGATTAGCATCAAACGGTGTGATGTTAGTGGTGGGTTCTTATATGTCTGGCCTATCCCCATTTATTTCATAATTTGATGAGAAGGCATTTGTGATTAAGAGACTTCAACACAGGTCTCCGATTCACTCGTCTACAGGTGAACGTTAATTCAGATATGAATAGGATATAAGCTTACTGCATGCAAGCCATTCCTGAATAATATTTTGTACATACCAGCTGTAATGTTTTTGACTACAGTGTATATAGAGTAAAGATGCAAAACCAGATTTGCACACTGGTTTTAGCTTAATGGTTTATTAATAAACATTAAATAACAGCAATGTTGTCTTTGCTAGCTCACTTCTTAATAAGCCAAAGAAGACTTATTTAAATATATATGTGCATGTGTTAGCTGCAGGCAAGTTATTTTTATAATTAACTATGACTTCAGAAACCAATCATGTAAATATGTTACTATAGACCGGTCTCCTTAAGTCTAATTCAGTTGAAAATTTGTAATTGTTGTGGTATGTCCTCTAGCAATAATAGAATTCTTGGCATTGGCAAGGAACAACGAGCTGCCTGGTTTAGAGAAAAACAAGGAGATTCCTCCTTTTTGCATTTGTCAAGTTTTAGTTTCCCCCCTTGTCTTCTAAAAACCAGAGGGGTCCCAGGGAAATTCTCCCTATTGAATATATGGGGGTGGTATTCAACTCACACAAGACTGTGGCCTATTCTACAATCTTCCAACTCCTTTCTCCAAAGCAGCCACCAACAAGACTTTCAAAATCCCATCTCCAGGAGTTGGTACCCAGGAGCGATTTCCCAACATCAGTCACTTAATTCAGATATTTAGATTCTTCTCATGTTTCCTTAGGCCCAAACCAACTACATCTCCCAGCATTCAGTGCTTCATTGCCAAGGTAGCAACGGTACCTTGTGATAGGACGAGAGGAAATGGCCTCACGTTGCGCCAGGGGAGGTTTAGATTGGATATTAGGAAAAATTTCTTTACGGAGAGAGTGTTCAAGCATTGGAACAGGCTGCCCAGGGAGGCGGTGGAGTCACCGTCACTGGAAGTGTTCAAAAAACGTGTGGACGGGGCGCGTCAGGACATGGTTCAGTGGGCATGGTGGTGTTGGGTTGGTGGCTGGACTTGATGATCTTAAAGGTCTTTTCCAACCTTAATGATCCTGTGTGATTCTGTGGTAGCTCCCACACTACAAAGCAATGCCTGAAATCCACTGGGTGCCTTCAGGTGAGATGTGTTTTCCCTGCCTTCCTGCCAAATTGCCACCTCTGCTCAGCTGGACAATATGTGGACATTGCTGCATGGAACATACAGCAGAAAATAACTAAACCCCACATATAACAGTGACATAATAAGATATAGTTTCCATTTACCTGAGCACATAATTCATCAGGGAACAGAAGCTAAAGCTGTTAGAGGATTTCCTCTGTCTTTTATATTTGGAGTAGCCAGGAGAGAGGCTTTTCTGGTACTCTGCCCATTTCACTAGGAGAGCCAAGTAGGTTACTGAGCTCTGTTGAGCCTAATCCAGTGTTTTAATTAAGTATTTTAAGGTTAAATTATTTGTCGGACAGTTAATATATTTTTCAAGTTTTCCATTACTTTTACACTTGACAGTAGTAACTTAGTCAAGTCATGATGTAATACCCGCATGCTTTGTGGGAGCTTGTACGTCTGTTTGACAATCGTAATTTGATTTATTATTCATTTAAGCTGAAATTGGGGTCCGAGTTTGACATCAGTCAAACTAGAACTGCAGTTCTTCCTTTTCCTCCCAAACTGGTAACAGTGACCGGACGTGGAGGTGATGCATATAGTAATGTTAAATGAGATCTTTAGGATTACAGACAACAGTGTGTCTGTAAGAATCCCATGTAGTGCATATGAAGTTGACAGGAGAGTTGAGCATCTCTGCTGTTAGAAGTCCAAATCCTTTATTATTTCAGCTTAAAAAAAAAAAAAAAAAAGAAAAAAATCAAAGAGTTGGAGGAGCTGAGAAACAGTGTAGACTATTCTCACCAAAGGGAATACAATATACCGAGCTGAATACCTTCACCTTCCATATAACCCACTAGGAGGTAAGAATATTTGGCACTCTGCAGGAAGCGCTTGCTCAGCACCGTACAAGATAGGGCCCCATAGCTGTTTAAATTTCCCAATTCTGTTCACAAGATACGTTCTTTCCAATCATTTCTTTTTTTAAAGGAATCATTAAATGGAGTCCGTTTTATGTGAGTAAATCCTAAAAATATTCTAGGAAAAGCAGACTAGCGCATAAAATGTGTTGCCTGCCTCCTCCCCCTGGTTTCTTTCAAATAACTAGAGGTCATAACCCCCAAAATCTGGCTGTTGGCTGTTAGCTAGTAGAAACCAGCTGAAATCCTGGTAAGACAAATCTTCACAGCTGTATCGTATGTCTACTATTGTCAATATATCTGCAAAACCTGCCAACTGCTTGTCACTTGACATAAAGTGGATTTAGAGGGGGATGAAGTAGAAAGAGAAACAGATCAGGACGCAATCTGAAGGCATGTTAATCTGGTAAACTTTTCTTGTCTGTCTTCTGTTTTTTCTTTCTCTGCTTCCCCAACCCACTAAAAAGATAGGCATGTTATGTATCTAGGCCTTAGCACAGATTTCAAAACCAGTGCTATGTTTTGTTTTCCATCTTATCCTGGTACAAGGAAGGTAATTCCAACCCTATCTAGTGAGTTAGTGGCCGTTGTTACACAGCGCTGTAAGTACTACAGGGTTACAGAACAGAGGCTCTGATCCTTCAGTTTATTTTCCAGGCTGGATTACATACGCTGCCGCCGGCTTCACAGTGCTCTCCACGCTGTCCTGAAGCAGAATCAGCCTTGTCCCAGCTTCACGCCTCCCGGGAAAACCCTCCTGCACCGTATCAGCCATCCAGGACCCTGCGTCAGCGCCTCGGGCTGCTCCCATTATCACGATTTTTGGCGAGATTTGCTAGCAATAGGCAAATTCCATTCCAAAGATACACTTTCTTTCCTCAAGGGAATGCATATTTTAGAGAAATACTGTAGCATTTTAGAGAAGTGGGGAAAAATAAATTTATCTTTGAAAATACTTCTTCTGGTACAAGAGGTTGGGAGAATGGAAGAGGAGGAAAGATTAAAGCTTTTATTAGTTGTTCTCTTGTCATCCTTTCAATACTACAAAAAGCAAGGGCAGGATCTTCTCTTCTTACAACTGAGTTTTGTTTCAGGTTTTGGAAAAACATCGTGGTGTATCTTGTTTTGTTTTTTAAAAAGGAAATTTTCTAAGGCAATTTTAAATTCATTGGAAGAAACAGAAAAGCAAATACATAATAATTTCTTGGCCAGTTTTTATTTCCATTTATGGTGGGTTTGATGCCCCATGGAAAGGCAGGGCAAGAACTTCAGAGAGACAGCCGGCCTCTCAGGTCAGCGTCTCCTATGCCAGCAAAAGCTGTCCACTGTAAGTGTCACTGCAAACCCGAGAGCTTCTTACCTGGCTAAGGTCTCTGATAACAGAAAAAGAGTCACAAAAGATCTTGCTCCTTTTTTTAAAATTTACTGAATGAAAATCAAATATTGGAAATGAGAATACCTAAAGCATTGTTTCCTGGGCTCGGATAAGGACCTACTTTTCCAGTCTTGATTTAACCTGCCAGCGACTCCTGCAGGGACTTGTGCTAGAGAGAAAGGATACAGATCATGCTCAGATTGCAGCTAATTATTAAAAATGGCTTACTTATGTTTGTTTTTAATTGCTCCAAACCTCAGTAGTGTAATGAAGCTATTAAGAAATAACTCTCTGAAAGAGTTAACAAAAAAAAATCAGATAAGGTCCCCAACGCACTTTTGCATTTTATTGACATTTTAATTAAGACTGTAGTATACTTCAGGGATCTCTGCACTTAAATAGAAACCATTTTAATATGCTACACTGGCAAAGAGTAATGGATGAATACAGGCCCATATTCCCATATGTTTTATGGTACTTAGTGATTCTTTTGTACAATGTATTATGATGTTAAGACATTTTATGAGTTTCTATTGGCTAAGCTGAGCCATATCAAATTATAATTTTGCTCAGTGGATTTTACTGTAAGCAGATTAAATAGGGCACGTTCTGTATTTATTGTACAGTTAGATCTGCCTGTTTTTGTTTTTCCTATTATAGTCTTCATTTACTTTTCCCCTTAAAGTGAATATAACAAGCATTGTAGGAAGAAATCACTTGGCTCCATTTACAGTGCGCTGGGGTGGTTGTTTGCTGGATTTTCTTTTTTTTTTTAATAAATTTTTTGGAACTGAAAGTATGTTGTTCCCCTGATAATATTGTTCTGAATGAATTCTTATCCATTTAACTGCACCACTGATAGAGCTGTGAATATTTTTCTTTTTAAATAGACAAGTTGGCATCTAATATTAATATCTGGGGGCCCCAGCAAGCCAAGAGAGAGGAGATTATTTGTCCTGTTTTGGACCCAGGAACAGGACCATGTGTCAAAGGGTTGACAAATGTAGTTTAATGATGCTTACTAACTCTGGAGTTTGAAAACTTTGAGTAACATCAAGTTGTGAGCCCGCACATGAGCACCACGAGAAAGTGTGAATACTGCTCCAGGACTAAATTAAGGCAGCTCAAAGATGAAACTTAGCACAGCACCCAACGGAGCCCCTGTACGCCGTCGGGGGAAGGTACTACGGCGAGATGCTCCGGTGTCAGGCCAATTGCCCTGGCCACTGCTGTCACGTGAAGCAGCTTGGGTGAGAACCACAAGCATGGCACAAGGTCAGGGTAAACGTTGATACCCACTTTTATTATTATTATTGTTGGACTCTCCTCTCCTGAGTGTTTCTGTATAGTAGGCCAAGTCAAAACCAGAAAGTTCCAGACTTGAAAGCTTATTCTCATGAGAATGTCAGCGCAAGCAGTCTTGCTCCATATCTCAATAGCCGTCTCCAAACAAGTGAGAGTAGGTAAGTGTAACGGCAGAATGTTCCAGTTGGTCAAAAGTTCTGATTCAGCAAACCCAAAACTTTGTGGAGAAGGTGTTAGTGCCGACGAGGGTTTTGGAGAAAAAAGGCCTTCAGTATTCCATTTATTTTGCGCTAACAAGATTTTATTGCTGAAGTTTTAGTTTAGGCAAAAAAGATTAGGAGAAGAAAATAGGTCAACGTTTAAACATGATTCTTATGGCATAAATGAAATGTTGCAGTTGTACACGGACTCTGAGGTTATCTGTCCATTCAACTTTTAAAAATTGTAACTTTTGCTGGCCCAGTATCAAATGGAGCAGGGAAAACTGGAGACCTCTAAGCTTTCCCAGTGTAAGAATAACAGGTTCTGGGTCACTTTCACATCAGCATGGAGATTGTATTGCAGGAGGTGGATAGCAAAGGGGTTTGCAGCTTATTTTTACAATCCCCACATTAAATGCTTTTGCCTCTTGCAGAAAACTTTGACTTGCTCCTGAATTACCCTAATTCCCAGGTATTCTGCTGCTCTACTTTTTCTTGAAAGCCAGCTTCACTAAAACACTGGTTGTATTGTTCTGTTGTGATAAATGGTGTTTTAATTTAGAGAAGGTCGATAAATGAGGTGAAACTTTCAGAGGAGTTATGAGGACTCTGTCTGTTTGGTACCAGCAGCACCAGACAAAGCTGACTTGAAATCTGTAGATGAAGGAAAGGAGAATGGAGAAGAGGAACAGCGCTCAGTCATTGGGGCTATCGGTGGATGTGCTCAGAGATGGGGAAATGTCTAAAAATTATCTTCAAATTAGGCCATTTTAATGCAAAGAGCATGGATTTTATTTTTTTTATACTTGCTATTAATACATTGCAGTGGGATAAAAAATGGGCAAGTGCTGCATTCAGGGTTTCTCATCCCTTTTCAGGTTTCCCTTCCTTTTTCAGGATCGCGTTCGAAATGTTCTGCACTTTTACCTTTTATAGCCACACTGTAAGGGCAAGGCTTTTAAGTAAGATTCATCCAAATGTCTTTGGGGCCAGGTTGATCCCAGCAACAGCTTTAAGCCCTTCCATCCTTCCTCATCATTGATAAAGGAGCTGGTACCTGAGGTCATAGCACTCCTATGATTAAACATAATAAGTGATAAGTTTTATGTTACTTTCCCTTTCCAACCTAATGCTGTATGAACCTGCGAAAAACAGATGAGGTAAGATGAGACCTGGTCCATTCGTCTGCAATTCAGCGGCGGATGATTCCTTTCCAGGTGAGGTTTTTGGTGTGCTTCAGCATACTCCTGCCAGAAAAGAGCCTCTATGTCAAGGGTGAGAATACTTCACTGGCATGGGGCTTAAGACAGCCTTTGCCATCTCAGCTGTCCGTGATTCATTAATTGATTCAATTCGTGGTGCTTATTTGGCTTTAAATCTATCTTCTCTGAACTGAAAGGTTTCTGCCGTGGTGGGTGACAACATCTGTCAGCGCCTGTCCTTGTTAACCAAACCGTCCATAGAGACCTCATGCAGAAGACCGAAGTGAGGTAAAAGCCTTACGTTAAATTCAAGCCTTTCCAATCCAGCCGTGCTGACACTGTTCCCTGTACCCGATTAGGGGCATCCCAGCACCTTGGAAGACGGCTTTGCAGAGCTGTGGCACACAGGCACTGGGGACGGTGCCAGATGGGGGAACTGGGTGGAAAAACTTAATGTGTAACTCCACCATTTGCTACGTTTCATCACAGAGGGGTTTTTTAGTTGTTGAGTGTAAAATGCCCGTTTCCCTCCTTTAAAAAGAGACAAGTTGCCAAAAGACATCTCTCAATCTGGATTTCCTCTCTCTGTGGTGCATTGTTGTGTATATTTAGGCATTATCTTGCACGTTTGTACGTATGGAGAAATCAGTGGCACGTGAGTAAGCGTGCTGCTTGATCAGACGTTCGTCTGTGCGCGTGTTTGGGTAGAGTACCGTTCCCCGCCTTTTCCTCCATCCTTATTAATGTCTCCTTTTTCTTGGTCCTCTTCCTTTCTCTCTCTCCCCCTCCATCCTCCCCTCCTTGCAACCTTCTGCCGCCCACCGCTGCTCCCTCCCGCCAGAGGAGCCGATAAGCAGCTGGTTTTGGCGGCGCAGCTAATGCCATCCCTGGGGGGCGTGGGCGAGGAGGGGGTGCCGGAGCAGGGGCATCCGGGCGTCCCTCATGGAGAGCAGAACAAGTCACCTCCGCGGTCGGCACAGCAGCCACCCGCCTTAGGCCTAGGATGCCGACTTTATCTCCAAATTCAGATCTCCTGGTTCACAGCCCCGTTCCAGACGTGTGCTTTTTTTTTTAGATGCCTAAGGAATTCCTCGGTATTAAACTTAGAGAGAGACAGGGAGAGAATGCGGCGAGAGTACATTGCTTTGTCTGTTTTAGCATGTGCTAACAATAATTCCTGATGCCGTCTCACAGGGGAGGAATACTGCCATGGTAACTTTTAACATAAGCATGAAATCAGCAAGCTCCACTCTGATAGCTCATGTAATTAAATAGCTAATAATGTACAACTGTAATTTATACTAATGCTTTTGATATTTCGTCTTTATCTCGGAGCCCTTACCTCTTGGCGAAGCACCGTATCGATGTGGACGCGGTGCTGAGGGTGGGGCGAGACAAGAAAGGGATCGGGGGATACCTCATTATAAATGTGAGGCTGGTGCATGAACCGTGTCTGCGGCAATCAAACAGCTAATTGTTATGATTTTGCTGATAGTGTCTTAGCTGTAATATCCTGCGCTGTGTCAATTTTTCAACCCTTAATGTAACACATTTGCATATCGAACCATCACAGTGACTATCCTATCAGCTGTACTTGAGTGTGTGAATCAAAAATGCATTGTTCCCCGTGCCCTTCAGCATATCGGATCAAAAAGCAAAGCTAAGAGATAATTTTTATTTCAATTATTTTTTTTCGGACTTGGAGAAGTAATCGCATAGACAGTTACCTTAAAGATAAACCCCTTGCTCATACACGCGTTAAAATTCAGCTTGCAAGGCACCTAGTGTGGCTGAAGCCTAGATAAAAGAATTGAATTTTTGAAAAAAATGAAAAAAGAAAAAAACAAAGAAAAAAAGAAAAAGAAGAGAAACCGGCGTTTAAAGTGTCCTGTGAAAGAAAGAAGGCATTTGGCCTTAGGCATGTGCATCCACAAGAGACAGCTTCAACTCTTATAAAGTGGGGAGTTTTGTGTGAGCACAGATGCATTTTGTTTTCCTATGAGGACAAGATGATTAAATTATCAGAAACAAAGATAAAAAAAACAGGGCTTCCTGGATATTCTTCTTTTACCTCCCT
>NW_010538141.1:0-10393 GCF_000687285.1 Phaethon lepturus | reverse complement strand
TTCCTGCTGCTTAGCAAAGGTGCTGACTCGATCTCTCTAAGCTTTAGTTTAAATGTCCAACACTGCTTATTAATAAAAGTAATAGGCTTTTGTTTATTACATGTAATAATGGTGAATATGACTATTTAATATAAATCTGACATTTAAATTCCACTTATTTCTGAGATACGGTTGATATAAACGAATAACTCTTTACCCTGGAGTAAAAACTCCCTCAGTCTGCATTTTAAAGCATTGAAGTTTTCAAAGTAATCAGTTTTTTTCAGAGGACCCAAATTGTGAAGACATCTGTTATGTTATTAATTTCACATAAATCTTAAGCTCCTCAAGGCCTGAAATGAGGCTTCATTCAAGCCGAATTAATGAAACATGATTGTAAGTCCCTTGCATGGAAATGCTGTCATACAGTATTGAGTTGCTTATAATCACTGAGTAATCTTGCAGGCTGCCAAGGGAGAGCTACTTTAAATCCCTCCATAAAACAATATCTGAAAATATCAGAACACTAACTATATCCTGGAAGATTAATAGCAGATGAAAATTTCTATGAAATGAATCATTCTTTCTCAGTAAAGGATACAAACATTTCCAGTAACTGCAGATTGTATAATGTAAAGCACAATCTACGATCCAGATGCGAGTTGCATTTAAGCTCTGAGTTTCATTCTAAATACAAAGTTGCTTAAGTATGCAAGAATTCTATATAATAGAGAAAATGTTTGGAATTATATAGGTTTCTAATTCGATATGGCCCAAATCCTGAAGGACTTAGTCAGAACTCCCACTGACCTTTTTCGCCTAAGGAAGGACTGAGGGATTTGGCAACGTGTGTAAATATTGCACCGAGCAGATGATAACTAATCGTAATGAGTAAGAGGTAGCATACTAATTTTGAATTCTTTCTTTGAACAGTATTTGATTTTTGGTCTTTTACTTGAGCAAATGAAACTTGCTATGCCTTTGTAGAAATAACTAGTAGAACAGTGCCGTGCAACTTATTTTTAATGTTGAAACAGGAACTTTTGAGAGGCTGAACTGCCTTAATCAAACTTCAAAATACTACATTGCTCTCCAGCTGAATTGAGAAATAAAAATCCGCATATGATATTTATTACACAAATCTTCTGAGTCCTGTTAACTTTGATAGATATGTTTTTCTTTTTTCTCCAAAAAAAAAAAAAAAAAAGAATCAAAGATAATTAAATATAAAGGCAGTCCTTTTAATGTAGTGGCATATTATGCAAACTTAATTGTAAGGACAGTATACACCTAGGATACGGGATACTTGATAATTACGCCTCAGAAACCTTAGTGACAGTTGGTATCTTATATAACGTAATTTTAGGTGCAGCTATTGAACCTGCATTACGCAATGCTTCAAAATGCCAGTGATTTCCTCCTGGATTTTCATCTTGAAGATTTTTACACTTTTGTTCCTCAACACCTCTGCTCTGTCAGATTTTTAAGATACCTTTTTTTTTCCTCCCAAATGTTTTTGCATGATCAGTGCTTAATTAATTATAAATAAATAATTATAATGGTTGTATATATGCTCCTGGTCAGCAGCTGTTGGTATTGAAAAATACTTTGATGTTTTAGACAAGGGAAGTGAGAACAGTTCTAGAAGCTATAGCTGCAGAAGACCTTTTTATGTATTTTGATTGAATGAATAAGATTTCTGTTGCAGTTATGATCATATCCCAGCATTTAGAGTTTTCTTTAGGTCTTTAACATTATAGAAATTGTACACATACACAATATGAATTTTTAAGTGTCATTATAGTGTCATTAGGGCAAAAGCTTTTATGTCACTGTAGTGTAGAGTCCCAGCATTGCTAGGTTGCAAAAAGTAAAGTGGACCATCAGAATTCATCTTGGTGGTAATTTTTAGATAAAACTCTGTGCAATACACTGAATAAAGATGCACCAATATCTGGCTGCCCTACTTGAAATTTTGACAACCTCCGTATGAAAAAAAAAAAAAAACGGCAGCTAGGTCTACATTTTACCCGATAGTCAGATTCAATATTACTTCAAAGATGTTCTAAATCTGCATTTGAGTACCATATGTTGACACTGCGTTTTGGACACTGGAGATTACTTGAAGTACCGCAACCATGACTTGTACTCTTCGTCTGTAATCCTTGTTCTCCAGGGCATTACTGAATTTAGAGAGAAGCAAACAGAGCAGGTTTTTGGGTTTGGGGGGGTTTTTTGTTTCTGTTTTTTGGGGTGTTCGCTGTCTGTTTTGGGTGCTGCTTTCTTGTTCACCTCTGCAAATCCATGTCAAAATAAACGGAGACCTTATCTAGAGAGCACCACACTTTGAAGTGCAGAGATGCAAATCCAAACATTGCATCACACTGTCAGATATAGAAATTAGTAGCATCCTGCATGTCCTTTGAAGTTCAAGGCTGTGCTTCCATGGAGTGTATTTTCATATAGAAATCAGATGGAAGCTATTCAGACTCAGATAGCAATAATGATTTACTTGCAGTAAATCTTACAGTTTTTGGCCACACTTAGGGTATGATTTACTAAATAGGTTTTAGTCAGATGTTACTTATTAAGATATTACTCCCTCCCCCCAACTATTTTTTAATTAAAGGCTAGAGATCTAATGTGCTTATTTTCTCTACACATATGTAAAAAATCAAATAACTATTATACACCAGATTATTTACTTCTCGCATCTTTTTAAAATACTGTGATTTACAAACTTTCATAGAAGATAGAACTACTTGACTGCAGCAGCTGTTTAATCACAGTGGAAAACATTTTAAAATGACAACTTCAGTGGTGGTCTGTTCTGAACAACGAACAAAATAAAGTAGGCTGGAGGTAGAAGCAGCACATTGGTAACAGCAAAATGATCAGAGGCACTAAATTCTAATGTTTAACTGCTTTTTAAATAAATGCTGTCTCCTGTCCATGGCCCTGCAACCAATGTGCCTTGACCAGAACTTCCTCGCCCCTCTCCGTCCCTCCTCAGCCTGCTGGCTCCTTGCAGTGCTGGCTGTCTCTCAGGGTACATTTGCACGGTGCATAGCACAAGGGGAAGGTCCAGTTTCTTACATCTTATAACAAAAATTCTTAAAGCCCAGTCCAAAGCTTGATTCAATTGGCTTTGGGTCAGATCCAGCAGACCAGATTTTCTTTGGCTACATTTGTAGGTCTTCAACACCCACAGTTGAGGCCAGATTTTTATAGGTGCTCAGCGCTTAACAGTGCATGGTGGTGGTTGGAAGGTGCTTGCAAAGTCCAGTCTCCTTAAGCGGCAAAGAGAGAAGGTCTTGCAGAGACCCCTCAGAGCACCTGAATTTAAGCTGTAATACTTGTTCTGCCTCTTGAATCACTCACTTCACTGTCAGTATGGCCAGGATGAGAGCATGCCCTGGGTGAAACTCTTCCCTGTGAAGGTTCCCTTTGCTCCCAGTTTCAGCTCTTTGAGTGTAGGAAGCTGATGAACCACTTTCAAGACATAATGGGAGAAAATGTGAGTTCTTAAGAGGAACATGTGGTCTAGGTTAAGATAGCATTCATATTTGTGTATCCAAATGTCCTGCCTGCGAGCCTTATCTCCATATTCAGGATCTCCTATGGGCTTCTACCACCATAGATCAAAAGCGAATAATCTTTTCTTTTTTTTTTTTCAGTTAACAGACCCGTAATTTTCTTTTTCCTCTCTTCATCATTCTCTCTCCTCAAAACTGCTAGAAGTGAATTGCTGCTGCTACCAAAGGAATTTTGCTACTGAGTTCTTTGGGCTTACACGAGGCTTGCTGTGGGACTAATGGGACTCTATGTAATTATAATTTGAACATAAGGTTGTTTGCCTGACCATTATGGGCACTTGTCTTTCACTTCTGATGATACCATTTGGAGAAAAAGGGACTTTGAAATATAGCTGCAAAACAGTAATGCACATGTGCGCGTGGATGGAGAGTATTTATATAGCCGTATATTATATCCAAACCCTGAAAGGTGGAGGTAGGAATTAAAGAAAATGAAACTGCTTTGAAAAGAACAAACTATGAACTAGATCTATATCTTATTTTTTTTCCACTGGAAAAAAAAAATAGAAGCAAGTTGGATAAAAGGAGATTATTTCACATGGTTCTTCTTGTTATGCGGATTCTCTCTTTCTATCCATACGTTCGGCACATCTGGCTCCCTTGTGGGTTTGCTCTTTGAGCTGGGAGGAAGAATGCACAGTGAGATTAAGGGCAAAATAAGGTGGAAGGACAGAAATGGAGACACGGTTGTGGGGTGAGGGCTAGCCAGACTAAGGAGGATTTCCCTCAAAAGCCTACAAAGCTGTCGTCTTTTCTTCCCTTAAACCTTCCCACCTTACTACGTTGAAAATTGCGCTCTCTACCTCTTGAATAACCGTGTGAGTGGTCAGGCCGCTGGCGCTCTGTGAGTGGTGCCCGTGGGCTGACCAGCTTCGCCTGCACTTGGTCCTGTGCTCCTCTTTTCCCAGGCTGTGCTGCTGACCATTGTTTTCTTGCGGGACTGTAAACCCCTGTGTGCACGGGTCTGCCCTACACGTTTCGACTCCCGCTTGCTGCGGGCGACTTAGCTACTGTGATACAGCACATAACAACAACATCCTTATATTTTGTTATGAAGTGAAGGCAGAACCTGAGATTTCCCCTCGCAGTTCCCCAAGTGAGAACTCGTTTGCCGTTTCACACCGTGTAGCCGCTTTGCTGTGGTCTGAACAGCCGGCTCTGGAAAAGCTCCCTGGGGGTACAGGGCCATTGCTGCAGGGCAGCCTAGTACCTCCCGCGGGGAGGTCCATGGCGTTGTCTCGGTTGATCCCAGGAGAACACGGGATGTGCAGTGCTGGAGCACGTGGAAAGCTGACATTAGAAGCAGACTCTGTGAATGAACATCTTACTGCACTACTCATTCTTCTAGTCATGGACCATGATGAGGCTTTCCAAGTCTCCATATTCATCATCAACATGATGAATCTCAGGGAAGGAAGATGCGCATTAAAGCACCTACACATTTTACACAAGCACACACTCGCAGAGGAAAGCCCAGAAGCAATCATCCTGCATATCTGTTTGCATCGCAGAATAGATGGCCGGGCCCGCTTTGAGTTAAGCTGCTTCCATATCGAAATGCTGCTTCTGATTTATTCTTTAGTCCGTAAAATGCAGAAAACGCTCAGAAATCTTGAGCGTTCCCTGCTGTGGGGTGTGAAGCTGTAGAGGGCCTGCCTGGCATCAGTCTCAGAAATCAGTGTTGAGGCTTACTAGATTCATGTCATTCCCTAGAAGAGAGCTGAGTGTTTTGGTCTGCAAAATGTTTATCGAGGGACTCTTTTCATAAGTGATGCTCTGCATTACAGTTTGGAAAAAATTCCTTCTCAGAAGAACTTTCTGGATCGGGTTCCTTCTGCTGGAAAAATCCTCCCTCTGCAATTCAAATGAGCTATTCATAGCTGTACAAGAGAGGCTGAAATGGCTAACGTTTTTAGCAGTGTAAGCTGTATCTTTGATCTGTTGTTATGCTTCCAGCTTCCCATGCACTACATGGCTGAGACAATGCACCAAATAGGTCACATGTGTAAACTAAATCCTTCTAAGATGTTAGCACCACTGTCACTCTCCCACAACCTGTTCTCAACTTTGCTGAAGAAAACTACTATTTAATGCTGTTTTAAGTCAGTTTTTTGAGTTTGTTTCCCACTCCCTCCCCCTTAGACGCCGAAGGATATATGAGCTTTGCCGAGTACTTTCAGCCACAGGAACACAGCGCTGTCTTTTAAATGCTTACAGTGGATAAAGACAAAGAAATCCAATGAGCTGTGACAGCCATATAACCAGTGTCTGATAGCTGATCCTTGCAGTATGTCTGTGGTTAGATATACAGCTCCCCCAGTGCTTCCCTGCGGGCTCCCTTGCCTGGTGCTCATAATGCGGGCTGCACATTTTGGATGCTGTGCTGCAAGCTGAAAGGGACCTGGGAGGAGATCTGTGTTTTGGACCTGAGCATTTAAAGGTTGTCAAGACACTTGTTCTTCTTCTTACTGAACAGGGGAGAATGGCATTCTTGCAAGCGGGTCCCCTCTGGAGTGCCGTTTGGCACGCAGCTTTTTGTTCCACTGTGTAGTTTCAAGGTGAACTTGTTAATTCAATATGACCCTTTTAAGAAGACCAAACATTACATGCTACAAGAGGGAAACAAAGCACTTAGGGGTATGAATCATGTCGTAAGATGGAGCAGAGGTGGTGTTTGTGTTGCCCTGAACAATTCCATTTTCAGTGGAGTGAGTCTGTTGTAGAGAAGGTTTGGGACTAGTTATGACTAACTACTTTTTAAATTTCAGTGATTTTTTTGTTTGTTTGTTTTGATTTGTGTGTGTGGCGGGGGGGGAGGGCTGGCTGGCATAGGAGCCTTGTGACTCAGTTTACATGGCCAGATTGTTTGAATTATCTTGTCAGTTTAGAGTAATCTTGAAACAGTGCTGTTGAACGGTTTTCTCTTTTTGTCATGTTAAGACTCTGCTCCTGAAGATTTGCCATCAGAGTTCCTGCTCATCTGCTCCCTTGGTCTAAAGCATCTGTTGACAGACTTCTGGAAGAGGACATAAGAACATGGTGTCCTGGGTTGTACTCTCTGCCTCCTAAGGACTGTTTTCTTTTATTTAATTGTTACAGTCTGAAATTGTACTCCTGTGACACTTACAGCAGGTGATCGGAGTGCCAGGTAGCTTGAGTTTGGGATGTGATTTCGGTTTGGGGGTTCTAGAAGTTGCCTACAGGGGTGGGGTTTTTTCCCTGACTGATGAAGAAAAAAACCCATTTTCTTTTTCATTGGCCTAGCACCCAATGGACAGTCTTGCCTTCCTAATAGCTTGATTCATATAGGCTGGTTGTGAAGTGTATCTTGTTGCAATTAATTTTCTGCTGGATAAATTAAGAGCTCTTGAATCCAGCCCAAAGCAGCCAAATGTGCAATGAGAGGGGCAGTGATCATGCAGATGTCTTCATGTGCTCTGCTCATGAATTTCACCTGAGTCCTGAGAACACTGTTGTTACTCAGGAATATATTTCATTGATATCTGTATTAGACACAGAGCTCGACGGGTGGTTAAAAATCTTGGAGGATGGAAATACGGCACCTCTCTAAACAGAAAGGAAAGCGTTAGCTTTTCAAACGCGATGCTTAAGCGTTGCACATTTCAACGCCTTTTCTACAGTTGTTATCCTACCTTGAATTCTTGCTAGGGGAAATTTCTAGGAAACTTCTGAAACGTTGTTACTAGGAAACTATTGAAATGCTATTTCAATAGCATTTGGCATCTTGAACTTTTTAATATAGTTTATGCTCAGGAATATTTTTGAGACTCTGGTGGGCTGGTTGGTATCATGACAGCTGTGAATGCCTTCTGTTCAGCGCTTGCTCCTACCCATGAGGAGTCATCTAGCGGTGCTGGTGGCAATGGGGAAACCGTAGGATGGGGAAAGGGGAAGGAATAGCTAGGGGTGATAAGAAGGAAAAAATTTGTCTGCATTTATTTGTGGAAGGATGGAGCACATATGGAAGGAGCAATAATCTCAGGAAAAAAAGGTAGATCTGAGAATGTCATCCCCTGTTATGTGGAGCTGGCTGATTTGTGTGCATTAGTAACGCACTTTGAAGGGATATATAAGTGCTGTTCAGGTGAAGCTGATGATGCTGCTATTGGTTGTGGGCTGCTTCTCTGCATCGTCTGCAACCCTCAAACCTATGCATTGACTGACAGTTAGAGCGTGGCTTACGCCACTGGAATATCTTTGTGCTGTTTATAAAACAATTTGGTATCATGTTGCCTGCTCACACTTCCCTTCCCGCGCCACAACTTTGGCTGCTACAAAAATATTTTAATACTTACAAATAAGGGAAACTGTAGACAGTCTACGAAAAGTGGTCACATACTTGCAAAGGGTCCGTGTATTGTTGCAGTGAGGCAGGAAGATAAACTTTTATAATTCATGAGTAGTGAAAGCTTTCTTTACTTCTGGGATAAATATTCCAACCCGTTAGGTATACTTTATATGTAACATTTACATCTTGCTGAGTGATTAGTTTAAACAGCTATTTTTATCCTGCATTTCAGCCCACAACTCTCTAATGTTAATTAGTATTAGGAAGGAAGTATGTTTTCTTCACATGCCATAGCAAATGTGCTTTATATAATGATTACAGAACTTGTTTGATCTTTTGTTTTTACTGAACACAGTCTACAGCACTGACGGCAAACTGTTTGGTTTTAGTTTTCTTGTGCCCTGGGCTGTTTTCCACTGTGTGAAATTGCTTAACTTTTTTTTTAAGGTGTTTTTTCACAATCACTGAAACTGTTGGACTAAGATAGAATTTCATTGTAAAGATTCTTTAAATTGTTCTCTTTCAGTGAACAGTTCAAATAACCCCTACCTCTCCCCATTTTATACAAGTTTGAGGGCACGGTTAAAACTGATAATGTAAGAAATTTGGACAGAGGGGTTCAAAGGTGAGTCACAAGCTGTTCAGGTAATGCACAGAGCATGCAAAGAGTGCTTTGGGGTGGGGAAGCAAAAATATACAAGGCTTTAGTGAATAGTCAGTGCCAAATATTTAGAAATCAATTCTATAAAACATCCACAAATTGGGCAACTAGGAGAGCTTCTACTGTTGCTCCTACTCTGCATTCAGATTGTAATCATATATTGTAATAATATGGAGGCAACTTTAGCTGATACAAATATACTCACAGCAATAAAGACATTATAGAATTCTTAAAAGTCATTTTCTTGCACTATTACAAGCGGAGGATAGCCGCTGATTCAAACCCCCTAGCTCTAGGAAGGAGAAAAATATGAACCTGAACACAAATTTTTAACTTCCTTCCTTTGGTACTTTGAAACCTCAGATCTAGCACTCTGCCTGAATACTACCCATCTATATTTTTTTAAAAGGTTTTCCTCCCAAAATTTCCTAGAACTATGTAAAAAAACATAGAAGAAACCACTTGTCATGCTAGACCTGTATCATAAAAATCAACTTGAGGTTTCCTCAGTTCATTTAGAATAGACCAAGTGTATTTGTTGCAGTTGCTTTTTAGTTGTGAACCTGTTCTTCAAAGTTGCTGACAACTATTAGTTTTGTTTTTCTTAGAACCAAGGAAAGTGGCATACTTCTTTGAACTACACTGCAACTCAGCTTTACATTGACGGACAGAACGGATTTCTGCAAAAACTGTGCATGTATTTTGCATTGTCAGTGGCTATGGATGAAAATTCTAGTTGGTAATTACTAGATCTGTGGAGCTTGTTCATTAATTAAACGTACCTCTGGCATCCAGCGTTCCTACTTGAAACACGCTGAGGCTTAATGACGACGGTGCAGCCTCTGTACCTGTAGGTGCGTGTGGATCTGCACTTGTTTAGTGCCAGGATTTCCAAAAGAAAATTAAATAATTGTTTAGGGTAGGGAAGAAGGGAAAGAAAGCAAGAAAGGAAAAAAAAAAAAAAAAAGAAAGAAAAAAGAAGGGTAAGAGCCAAAGAACAGAAAGAGGAGAGATGAATCTGGCCCTGTGAGGAGCATGCATCCTCCTCCCTCTCCTCTGCGGGGTGCTCAGTCAGGGTTTGCTGTTTCTGGGATCAGATACGTTCTTTTGGAAGAATTCAAGAAACTCAGTCTGCCTCAAACTGTTTGTGCCGTGCTCAGGAGCTCAGCATCGTGTTTAATTGCTAATCGAAATACGGATTGACCGCCTGCCCCACGGCAGCCAAACCCCAGCCTTTCCAAGGCTCCCTCCCTCGCAGCCGTGCGCGTCCCTCTGCTGCCTTTAACGCGCAAGTTCACGTGGCCGATGCCTTAACGGGGCCGAGGTCCGTCCTCGTGCCGTGTCCCCCGGTTTTTGTTTCAGTTGCTTTCTTCTGATCGTGTATGAAAGGGAGATGTTTGGGGAGAGAGGAAAGCGAGCCGCCTGCCCCGGCATAGCGGGAGCTGCTGGAGCAGCTGAGTGACAGCCAGCGGGAAGCACTGAACCAAAGGCCCTGGTAGCGGCGGAGCGCCGAGTCATCAATAATGCAGAATGAATTCTTGCTTCCCTCAGAGCTGAGAAAATAATACCCGGCTGGAATTGAGCGAGTGGTAAGGGACACAGCACTGAGACTGCAGCTGTGGAAAGCTTGAGGGGGAGCGCTTCGGAGAATTGAGTTTCTCCCTGCCGTATGCCTGATTTCCTCTCCTGCCCACCAGAAAATTGAGAAGTCAATTGGCCTTTTATTGTTAGGGATGAAATGACTTTTCTTTTTTTCAATTAATTTTTTATTGAATCTTGAGAAAGGTAGATTTACAACAGCCACCGCAAAGGAGGAGAGAGAGAAATAAATATGAAGTACGCGGGCAG
>NW_010538140.1:0-16858 GCF_000687285.1 Phaethon lepturus | reverse complement strand
GCCATGAGCAGGGACATCTTCAACTCAATCACTGTGCTCCGAGCCCCATGCAACTTGACCTAGAATGGTTCCAGGGATGGGGCATCTACCACCTCTCTGGGCAACCTGTGCCAGTGATTCATCACCCTCATTGTCAAAAATTTCTTCCTTAGATCTAGTTGAAATCTGCCCTCTTTTAGTTTGAAACCATTACCTTCTGTCTTATCGCAACAGGCCCTGCTAAAAACTCTGTCCCCATCTTTCTTAGAAGCCCCCTTTAAGTCCTGGAAGCTTCTAAGAAGGTATCCCTGGAGCCTCCTCTTCTCCAGGTTGAACACTCCCAACTCTCTCAGCCTGTCCTCACAGCAGAGGTGCTTCATCCCTCGGAGCATTTTGGTGGCCTCCTCTGGCCCCGCTCCAACAGGTCCATGTCTCTCCTGTGCCGAGGGCTCCAGAGCTGGACACAGCATTGCAGGGGGGTCTCCCCAGAGCGGGGCAGAGGGGCAGAATCCCCTCCCTGACCCTGCTGGCCACGCGGCTTTGGGGGCAGCCCAGGATGTGGTTGGCCTTCTGGGCTGTGAGCGTACATTGCTGGCTCCTGTCCAGCTTTTCATCCACCAGTACCCTCAAGTCCTTCTTGGCCGGGCTGCTCTCTTCATCGTCAAGCCTGTACTGATACCAGGAGTTGCCCCATCCAAGGTACAGGAACTTGTACCTGTCTTTATTGGACCTCTTGAAGTTCACTTCTCGAGCTTGTCCAGGTCCCTCTGGATGGCATCTCATCTCTCAGGTATGGCAAGGGTTCTGCACTGGTCTATATACATCTTCACAAAAAAGTTGGCCCACATCTTTCTGGAAGAACTGGAAGAATAAACAATCTGTATAGTATTTTCTTTTCCCTTGAGAAAACCACCAGAAAATCATCTTTACTTTCAGAAATAAAAATGAAATCTGTCAATCAACTAAAATCTGTCTGCCCTTCCACATCTCCTGTCTTACACGCTTATAGCTGTGATCGCCTCCCTCTGAATAGCAGCCCTTCTGTGTGACGCTCAGGACGCTTGACTTGAAGAGTGGGGTTATTAAAAACGAGAACTATGTTCTTTGTATTTGTTACTGCTGCCTTTTTCTTTTTTTTTTTTTTATTGTGCAGTGACAGGAATGACATCCAACCAAATATCAAATGAAACATCCAGGGATACAAATCGTTTGCAAGTGAAATCTTTGGGGGAGGGAGAAAAAGGAGTCCATAGAGACTTGCTTGTTTATATAATGTGACTCCTCTAAGTTAATGTCATCTCATCCGTGGAATTTAAAATGGAAGTGCTACTTCATGGTTATATATACTGCTTAAATGTCACCTTTTATTCATCGTGTTTATTTTACATCTAAACTAGTACTAGCTCTTCTGCATAAAGGGAAAAAAAAAGCATTTAAAAAAAGGAAAGTTTGGGGCTACATGTTGACAGATTACATGTAAAATGAGTAAATATTCTTTGCCAGAGTATGTAGCTGATCTTACTAGAATCTTATAGTAATAAAGCATTTCTATTCTGGGAGCTCCTTAAATATTCTTTATCTAAGAAAGAAGGTTAAATTATAGTACACTGAAGCTGCATCTGAGAAGGTAAGATGAATGTACAGTTGTTTCAGGATTAATGCAGCTTTTAAAACAATTTACAGTCCAAGAAAATATTAACACACACTAAAGATTCTATTAAAAACTAAACAAGACAGTAATATCATATAGAGTACAAAGAAAACAAGACCTTTGTAGAGAAAAGCAGGTTTTGGGTTTTAATAAAAATTTCTTTTATGTTTTGAAGCAGTGATTTCCAGATCGTTGAACTTTTGCAAGATCTTGATACAATCTATACAGTTTATACAATCATGCTTAGGACCTTCTTGGTTTCCTGGGTCAGCAGTATAACAAAAATGTTGTAATCCAGTGGCCACCTTCACACTAGCTAGGATCTCTGCTGGACTACAGAAGACCTCAATGTCCCAATCCAATGTCAGGGGAGGTTTCGATATGATCCCGAGAGCAAGATTAAGACACAAACGAGGTCAAATGCCGTATACCCAAGACAGCTTTTATTATCAAAAGTAAAGAATTAGTAGCGATAAGACAGAATGGAATAAAAAGACAGAAATTAAGCAAGCATTCGGGATAGAGTTGCAAGGATAGTCACCACCATGGATCTGCGGTGTCCTGGGGTCCAAGTCTCTCGAATTTTTCGGTGGTGGGTGATCATGCTCGGAGGCGGCCGGCATGCACATGGGCTTGTCTTGGCTGTCCCCTTTTACTCTCATTCAAAGCCTGCAATTTAGCATATCTTTGCATTCCTCAATTTAGCATATCTTCATATTCCTTCATATGCACATACGCTTCATGGTGGGTGGCTTCAGCTCCGCTCCTCACATGTAGTCATTATCTTGGCAGGGTGTTTTTCATCAACCGGAGATCTCTGTGGCCATGTAGCCATCCTTATCTTGGATAAACAATCTTTGAGACAAATGCTTTAAGATTCAGTCTCTCACACTCAAACAGCATACGTTGGTCCATGCTAAACCGAGGAATAATGTTCTATTGACCTCAAAATAGAAAAAACCCCAAACTTATCCTATATGATGACATAAAATGAAGGTAACAGTTAAAGATATGGTGTACTCTTTACTTAGAAGGTATATTCTCTTCAGCATTTGAAAAAGAGGGTACTTGCAGGGGTGTCCATATCACCTAAATATGAGATTCATGCAGTGTAGACAACCAGTCGATCTGACTCCCTTTTCATTCAGAGGAAAGAAACGTGCACAAATGGAATGGCCACTTGGATGTCAATTTTAGAATGAGATAAAAGGTGTGTTAGAGATCCTCTGTGGACAACATTGGGAATCTAGACAACTAACTCAGTTGTACAGCTATGGCTTCCAACATAAGTATATCTACAATGAATCTAAAGAAATTTTTCTAAGCCTTCTACTATAAATCTAGCAAACCAGCCTACTGTCCTGTTATTTATATCTGGCTATGAGACATAAAGATTTTTTTATAATACAGCAAGGAAGATAGCTTAGTCAGTATTCACCTCTATCCCCTGTGGTATTAGAAGTAGCTCAAACACCTTATTAATAACATTCAAATTAGGCATTTCAGATTAAAATACAGGAAGAAACTCCATGGAACTGATGGAATTCTATTAAAAATATTGCATAATAGGAAATATTTTGTGTTCTCCTAGATAGACATTTTAGCTGTACTTACAACAAAAAAAGCTAATTCTTTAATATCTAATTAAATAGATCACTGATCATCTTTCACACAATCTGGAATTCACTGGTCATCTTTCTCAGTTAAAAGCTAGTTTATACCAGCCAGTCTGCAATACTCAGCACTTAGAAGCCAAGAAAGGTAAAACCTATGGCTGAACAAACAGACAAGATCTGTAATGATTCAAGGCCCAGGTCATTACTGCTGCTGTACCTTTAGATCTTATTACACAGATAGTTAATTGGCTAACAAGCAGAAAACAGAGTGGCAGTGAGCAAATACTTTTCTGTGTATGTCCTGGCTTCGGCTGGGGTAGAGTTAATTTTCTTTCTGACAGTTGGTTTTGGGATTTGGGATGAAAATAATGTCAATAACATACTGATGTTTTGAGTTGTTGCTGAGCAGTCAAGGACAGTCCAGCTTCTCGTGCTGGGCTGCCAGGAGAAGGCTGGGGGTGCACGGGGAGCTGGGAGGGAACACAGCCAGGACAGTGACCCAGGCTGGCCAAAGGGATATTCCCTACCATACGACATCACGCTCAGTACATAAACAGGGGGAGCTGGCCGGGGAGGCACTGTGGCTCTGGAACTAACTGGGTGGTGAGTGATTGTGCCGTGCATCACTTGTTTTGTGTATTCTTTCAGCATTATTATTGTTCTTTTTTTTTTTTCTGTCCTATTAAACTGTCTTTATCTCAACCCATGAGTTCTACCTTTTTTTTTATTCTTTCCCCCATCCCACTGCGGGCAGGGGCAGTGAGCAAACATCTGTGTGGTTGATTTAGCTACTTGCTGAGTTAAACCATCACAATGTAGCTCACAGTCCCATCTGAGCAGGGTTGTCATTGATGCACTGATCGATCTAGGACATCTGGCTGCAAGCGTCCACACATCTTAAGGGCTCTTCTCCTTCTGTCACAGATTTTATTCCCCCTTATGGTAGGTTGGGTCAAGATCAACACAACTAGGAAGTGCTCTAGAGCTTTATCTCTGCCTAGTACTGGTGACATGACAGTACTACAGGGACAGGTGGGTTACATCATCACTGCAGGGCTGGGCATTCCATGCCTGACCTGTCCTGATTGCTGGTAGGTGCACGCTGGGATCCTCACTCAGGGGTTGTATGGGTCCAGACTTTCTCTGCTGGTGTGCTACACAGCTAACCTTAAGGTTGCACTTCAGTGTGACCTCGTGTTCAGAGTCTGTACTCATGAAAGAAGTATTTGGGATGCAGCAAAGGCCCAGGAAACCTTTTTAAAATGCACACAGAATCACAGAATCACAGAAACACTAGGTTGGAAAGGACCTTCAAGATCATCAAGTCCAACCATTAATCCAGCACCACCATGTCCCCTAGACCATGTCCTGAAGCACCACATCCACACGTTTTTTGAACACTTCCAGAGATGGCGACTCCACCACCTCCCTGGGCAGCCTGTTCCAATGCCTGACCACCCTCTCAGTGAAGAAATTTTTCCTAATACACGTATTTTCCTAATTACACGTATCTATTGAAAATGTCAAACAACTACAGTAATATTAGCCAGGGTAAAAAATTAACGTTATTAACCATATCATGATTTTGGTAATGGGGAGTGAAAGGGATTTCACTTGTGGGACAGTAAATCCATTATGAAATAGCTTCCAATTTCCTCAAAACCATATGGTGTTAACTGTTGCCTGAGAGAAGATACTGGGACAGACACTGCCTGATACACCTCCAATGGACTCGGTGTGTAGAATATGACTGTGTATTATTTCTCAAATGAAGACTGCACCAAAGTTTTTGTACCTCTGATAATGTTGATTTGCATTGTTGATACTTTTTTACATGGCAGATCAGAATCCCTCAATCAAGGTCTCATAACTAGGCCTTCTGCCATTTATCTGTACCTCATTTCACTCGGTTAAATTTAGGAGCAGTTTCATATTGCTTCTGCTGTCTTTCTGTGTATCTGTGAGTTTCATTGTAACCATGGTCCAGTATATGAGAATTGGCTCAGACGTTTATTTGATAAAAGTTTTTTCTCTCTGAGATATTTAATTCGATAATTTCATTGACACCTTTATGCTACACATTTATTAGGATTTTATTCCCCCCAAGAACACAGTCTATTGTCTAAGCAATAATTTGTTCCTGTAGTAGTTTATCAGAGAGATATGGTGAAAGACTTCTGTTAACAGTGCATATCTTGTATGGCAGTTCCGTGCAGAGACTCACGAACAAGAATTGAGGAGAAAGTGAGATTTTACTCAGCTATACATGAGCAAAATGAGCGGATTAATATAAAAAAATTACAACTGTTTGATTTCAACTCACTCTTTGTAGCTTAATGGAAAGGTTTAAGATGGAACCAAAAAATGTGGAGAAGCTGTCCCCTAATATTTCCTTTGGGCTGATTCATGGTTCCAAATGGAGCTTGGAGTCAATGGTTAATAGTTAATAGTTATCAGAGGGTGCCAACCTTTGGCAGCTTATGTAGCCACATTACAAATATGTTCAAAACCAAAATTCTCTGAAGTCCGAGGATAATCACAGGGTCTATTTGCTTCTTCAGGTATTTTCTCTGTATGTGTCCCCCTCTTTGTCTGTGTTTCTGTGGATTTTTGTTTCAAAATGGTATGCAATAGTTTTTCAAACTTGCAAGCTTCACCACCATGCTGTAGCAAGGATTTGCACAGCTTGATTCCAAGTTATGGAAAGAGCTATTTGCTTTTATTAATCTTAAACCTGCCACTTGATATGTTATTTGATATCCCAAGTTCTTACAGTGGAAGAGATAATGAGCAGTCATTTCTCTGTTACCTCTCCTTGATTTTGTAGACCTCTGTCATACTCTCTCTTAAAGATCTCTTTCCCAGGCTGAAGATCCCAAGTGTACTTGGCCATCCCTCATACAGAAGTTGTTTCACTCCTTTGATAACCTGAGAAAGAAACCCTTTCTTAAAACCTTTTTCAACTTTACCAAATCCTTGGCAAATAATTTTTCATTTATCCTTTTGGAAAATGAGGGTGCGGAAGGGGGAAATAACTTTACGTGCTGTTTTCATACACAAATGCATCATGGATTTCCACATTTGTCTTGTTCCCTCCTGAATGATAATCACCAGCTTGTAGCCCATTACCGTGGGTATAAAGTGAGGATTGTTTTCATTAGTTGATTTATTTTACATCTACCTACACTGAAATTTATCTACCACATCACTACTCTTGCAACACTTAACAGTTGGCACTGAATAATTTAGGATTGTCAGCAACCTTTGTCACCTCACTCCACCTTTTTCCATATCACTCACTAGTCTGTTGAACAACAGGGTCCCTGCACAGCTTCTTTTGGTCATGCAATCGTCTGCTCCCATTGTCCTTGTCCTTTTAACCATTTCTTTACTCATGCAAGGGCCTTCTCTGTCTCCCTGGTTTCTCTGAAAACTTCTGGCAAGGGACCTTATTGACAAGTCATCTGGAAATCCACCTAAGCTGCAGACAGCTACTACTGCATATGAAACCCATTTAACAGATGCATAGGACTTCAAATTATACCTATTCTAGGGGATGCTGAGCTCGCAGCTATGACACATATAGGATAATGTTCATATCACACTGTGCTCTGAGAATACTTACTGTTCATTAGCACTTTGCAATTTCATTTATGTTGAGGAAGAAAAAACACCTATTTCAATGAAGTAGTTCCTAGTACAGGTGCTGATCCTGCACAGATACTGACAAGGAAGTCTCTGTTTACTTTCTAGAATGCTCTTAAGCTAGAGTATTCATAACATGCAGCAACTGTAGTTATAAAAGCCCATATGCATAAGAGTTTGACTAAAGCTCACCTTAGATGAAATCAATCCCTTCTCTGGGTATGCCCCAGTAGGATTGACAGAGCAGTATGCTTTCAAGAGTAAAAGAGGAGGCTTCTGGCCCCAGGAATTGAAAGCAGGGATAAAAAGGGAGAAAATGAAGGTTTTCAACATACTGCTGAAGAGATCTTCATCTCTTCATACACCAGTAATGACTTGTGCAGTAAAGGGATAGCTTTACATCTGCCGGGTCGGGTCCTCATCACACCACCCTGGTCTGTGCATATTATCTTTGGGTCATCTGGCTACACACCACTGCCAGCTGGCAATGAAGAAGGTGCTATCCTCATGACATCCACCAGCATATCCACCTGGCTGTCCAGTTCCTTCTCTTCATTACAAAGCTGAGATTACATTACAAGGACAAGATAAAACACTGCATGTAGTTCTGAGCATCTACCCCTCTCCCTTATGGACTGCTAGAAAATGAAACAGTTATATTTCAGCACTATGTAAAAACCAAGGTTCTGCAGCCTGTATTCCTCTGAAGCCTAGAATGAATGTTTTGATCAGCAAATTTTATGTCAATTATCATACTTAAAAATTCCATTGGTTTCACAAATGCAGAATATACATGAGACAACAATCAGTAAACAAATGCAATAAACATAAAATAAAAGACCTCGTGATACGAGCATCTCTGCAAGTGTATTGATTTTACAGTAACAGAAAACAAGTACAGCATTTGCTGGGGCAGGGTTCAGAATACTGGCTCCAGACAACGCCCATCTCTCTCCTTTCCCAGTTTTATCCAGTTCTGTGTTGACCATTACTGTCGTGAAGGGATTGAGAGCAGCCCTGCCAAGAAGGACTTGGGGTTTCTGGTGGATGAAAAGCTGGACATGAGCTGGCAATGTGCGCTCGCAGCCCAGAAGGCCAACCATCTCCTGGGCTGCATCCAAAGCCGCGTGGCCAGCAGGGTGAGGGAGGGGATTCTGCCCCTCTGCCCTGCTCTGGGGAGACCCCACCTCTAATATTGCATCCAGCTCTGGAGCCCTCGGCACAGGAGAGACATGGACCTGTTGGAGTGGGGCCAGAGGAGACCAGAAAAATTATCAGAGGGATGGGGTACCTCTCCTATGAAGAAAGGCAGAGAGAGTTGGGAGTGTTCAGCCTGGAGCAGAGAAGGCTCCGGGGAGACCTTATTGCATCCTACCAGGACTTAAGGGGGCTTCTAAGAAAGATGAGGACAGACTTTTTAACAGGGCCTGTTGCAACAGGACAAGGGGTAATGGTTTTAAAATAAAAAGAGGGCAGATTTCAACGAGATCTAAGGAAGAAATTTTTGACAATGAGGGCTGTGAACCACTGGCACAGGTTTCCCAGAGAGGTGGTAGATGCCCCATCCCTGGAACCATTCCAGGTCAGGTTGGACGGGGCTCTGAGCAACCTGATTTAGTTGAAGATGTCCCTGCTTACTGCAGGGGGTTGGACAATGACTTTAAAAGATCCTTTCCAACCCAAACTACTCTATGATTCTATGATTCTATCATAAATTGTAATTAGTTGTGAAATTGGTATTCTAGTGGATAAATCAGTTTTCTAACTGGTCATTTGTCATTGATTTTAGTATCCAATGGTTCCTTATCATGAACAGTACAAAAAAAAATACCACAAGAAAATAAAACTTTAAAACAAAAGTATGAAACTTTTTGACATTTTTGTCATAACTAATTTTTAAAATAAAATTTTAGCAAAATTAATCTCTTAGTGTTGATGAACAAACAATTTCTATTTAGAAAATTGTTCCATTTTCTAGTTTAGCTGCAGTTGCCACTTTACAAAATAATAGAATGAAGTAATTTCTGCTGTTGCAAAAATGGTATTGAAGATAAGTTTTGTTTTGAAGTTTTTAATTAATGATAGGAGTAATGAAAGTCCACATTCTCAATAAAATTTTATAAGGTAGTCATGTAAGCCCAGGATAACTGCTGACTTTTTTTCCAAAACTTTTTCTTCTCTAAGCGAAGTTATTGGCTTTATGTAACTGATAGCTGCTGGAATACAAATTGTAGTATCACAGTTAAAAAAACTAGTAGGACTATACATATGTGTTAGTGAAGGCTTTATAGTAACTGTCATTGAAATCCTCAGCTTAGAATATTTTTTTTTGTGCCAATGAGCAACAGTTAGCCACTGTGTCAAAGGACAGATAACCCTTTGTCCTAAGTCATCCAACTACAACTTTGAATAAAAGGTATTTATACACAACTTGGAGGAAAAAAATGGAACTAGGAAAATATTGGAGATACAGAGTTATCACAGCAAAAGTGATAAACACGGTAAGTAGTGGTCATTATTTTAAATGTTCTAATTTAGATGGCAGAGTACCTAAGATATAGATAGATATATGATGAAGTATGATAAAGGAAATGCTTCAGCATTGTTATGTACAGGATATTGCAGACACATTTTATGAGAACGAATGTGAGTGGTTAGTGATATGGGAATTTGGGAAAAGAAACTCCTGAACACCAATTCTTGCTGTCTCATCTTCCCAAAAGAGGTCATGTAAATAGTTCAAGCTTTCTGTTTTTTCTCTGCCTTTTGTCAAATCAATATTTTTGCTGTTTTTCATTGCTTTGAAATTAAAAAGTTATATTATCGAGGTTTTTATTGATGTAATAACATCTGCTACAAACCATAGTAGGAAAACTGAACCTACCAGACCACAGCTTATTAATTCTAGTACATTGCCTAATTAATGCATGTCAGATTAGACTGCATATTTTTTTGTTTAAATGGTATCATCACGGCTTATAAAAAAACTGCTTCTTCCCAGTTTAGTAAGGCAAAATCCACTTATAGTGATACTAAAGATACTTGATGTCATATACTAGTAATTAATTTTTTCATCATCCACCATCCAAATAGATAGAACAGAAATTTTCTCACACCAGCATTTAACAATACAAATCCCCTGATGTGTATATCAACCCATCAGAGATTGATTCAGTTATTACCTGCCAGGGATATATTCATTCTGTACTGTCTACCAGCATTAACATAAGTAGAACTCCTTTCGATGTATACGAAAGTCACAGGCTATCCATCTCTTCATTCCATTTTTTTCTCCTGTTTCCACTGATCTACTACTTAAGAGATCATGTTCTTCATCCACATTGCCAAGCTTAGCTTTTTTCCCTGGGTCTTATTATTTTACAAGGCAGAAATTGCTCTCTACACCACTTCATATATTTGTTTGAGAAATTTCATAATATTCATTTTTCTTACAGTTGGGATATTATTCTCCATCAATAGTTTGTATTAACATTTGGGAAGGAATTGGGGCTGATTTTGTATCTGCTGTGGGAATCATATAGACTTGAGGTAATTCTTATACCACTGTGTAGGTCCACTGACCTCAATGCAGATATGAAAGATTTACATCATTGTTAAATCTCTGGGTCCTTCTTACAAAGGAAGGCCAGGGGATTAATTATAAGGAGGAAGTAGACTGTTAATAAACATAGAGTTACGAAAGCTTATGTTGTTAAGACTGAGGGGAGTCAATCTCCTTGAGGAAAAACGTTAAAAGAAATTAATGTGATTCGTCTCCTTCCGAGTTAGAAACTATCTCTGAACAAATAATAACAAATAAGAAGTTGCAGCCTCCTCCTTTTTTTTCTTATCCACATACACTTGTTTCTCACATTCTCCACTCTTTTTCTTCAAAACAGAGCAAAGAAAAATAAAAATAAAGTAGAAGCTCTCAAATTTCCTTTGTCACGTACACACGATTTTTACAGTAGATGCTGTTAGTAGCTATTGTTAGTGTTGAACCAGTACAAGGAGATAGCTTGCTTGTAACGTTTCTATTTTTAAATATTACAGGTATTGCAGATAGTCATTGACAAGCAGAACAGGAATTAGAATGTCGTGTTAATGGGCTTACATAAAGTGTGATGGGAAAAAAACGGACACAGGATTGTGGTGGTGCATTTCCCCCCTACGTCTCCTTGCCTTGCTCCCGAGCCACTCTACAACCTGAGGAATTCAATTGCCTGGCAAACCTCAGCCTTTGAACAAAGAGTTTGGTGGTTGAGAGCACCTGGAACATACCAAGCACTTCCATATTGCTGAGGTGGGGAATGGCCAGGTTGAGGAATGAGAACAGGACTAACTAATCATCTCCTGACAACCCTGGAACGACTGGTTCCAGTGCTACTGAAGACCTGAGAAATTAGCTGTCTGGGTTGTGGTCACGATGGAAGCTCATTGATGCCTAAAGTCAATCAACTGCTGACCCTATAAACAACCGTCCCAAGTGAGGCCCTTTGAGCTCTCCTGGACCACAGAGAGCTGTGACCAGCATCTCTGAGTGGGACATCTCTCAGAGCTCACGAACTTACAAGTTTCAAAGTTCAGCGGACTGTTTCCAGAGACCAGCATGGGACCCAGGCTGAAACCCCTGCTTTGAGGATAAACCCTTCACCCATTGAGAAATATAAAGACATTCAACATGAATATTTCACTGAACTCAAGGGGAACTTTTTAGTAGGTACCTTTGTGTATATATATCTTTCTTCATATATCTCCTCTTACATACATATCTCTTTGACATGTATCTCTTTATATGTCTCTATATTTACGTTTGTGTGTGTGTGCATAGTAAGAATCTTACTAAGTTTTTAAGTTCTTGTGTTGTTAAGTTTTGTTAGGAAATTATATGATTTAGCATTGTGATTTGCCTTAATAGTGTTAGAGAATTTTAAATTGCTACTATTTTTCATTAGATTGTTGCCAATCTAAAGTTACACACAGCATAAAATCATATGCTACATCACACCAAAATCCCCTGCACTTGATTCTTTTAGTCATAAACCACTGACCAAGTCTGGGCCTAGGAGTGGATTCAGCTGCACCTAGACGCCTCTCTGAGAGGAAGTTCAGAAAGCAAGGGGATCCACTCTGAACCTCATGACTCAACGGGAGAGTCTCCCTCACTTTCTTTCCCTCTTCCCAATCCTTAGTTTCCCTAATCCACATATAAGTCATACCAACCCGATTCAATTTCCCTGACTGTGAAAATCATTTTCCCTGATCTATGTGTAAATCATTCTAACCCCGTTCTAATTTGATTTCTCTTTGTATGCTTTTTCCATGTTGAGTAAGTAATAGAGTGGACCTTGCCATCAAATTTTGTTAAGTAGCGCTTCTTACAAATTTATATTAAAATCATTTGCTTACTAATATCTTTGGCAGTGATCCTTTAAGAGGCCTAAACCACCCATTGGTGACACAGACTCTTCATGAAAAAACATATTTCTTGTGCTTCAGTCTTTACCAAAAGCTGTTCTCCCCAGAAAACAAAGGTGAGGACAAGTAAAAGGTGATGTATTACAGAATTAGAAATTACTGCAGTATAAGAGTTCTTAAGGTGTCAGTTTACTATGGGTGCTAAGTTTATGATTTTATTTATTTATGTTACGTTATTTGTGATGTTAAAGAGAGATCCACACAGATCCTGTCACTAAGCTACATGTTAGCTCTTACATTTATAACTTCTGATGATATGGATGTTGGTGCACAACGCTAATTGGGATACATAAAGACCTCAGATACGTTGATTCCTGGAGTGTGATGGTTAAAACCAACAGATGCAGTGAGAGTGAGTCAATGAACTTTTGTTTTGCTGTCTTGCACAGTTTTTCACTCCATCTTTATCCCACCATGTGGGATAGATCTTAGTTCTGTGCTAAAACTTGAAGTTGTGGTCTTAAAGAGGAGGATGAAGCCTGAGCAGTTAAGGCAGAAAGAGATTTCTTATGACAGGCTGTATAAACCACTTTCCATATTTTATTTTTTGTCTTTGCTATTTAATTTTATCCACCAATTAACCTTAACGAAAAGGCGATACTTTGCTAAAGATGCACATGCCTTACTATTGCAAATAATAAGAGCAATTAGTTACAGTGCTTTGATATCTATGAAATATTCTACACAAGCAATAAGGTTCACATTTTTAGAGGCATTTAGGCATCTAGGCATGCAAAGTTGTCACTCAGGAGGATAGTTTGTAAGTGCTGAGGTGGTTAACTTTCTTTGATTTAAGTGGCAGTTAAGCACTGGGCTGTCTGAATCCTTTATTCCCAATTTATCAGTCAAATAAAAAATTTCACAAGAAAACAGGTTGAAATCAAATGGAGTTTTAGAAAAAAAATCAATTTCAATAAATATTTTTAAAAGAGTTTTGTATTTTTGTCACTTGAAGGGAAGGGAGAGAAGAAGGGAACAAAAGGCATCTCTTTCTGTATAAAATCCCAATGGCTTGAGCATTACTCAGAGTGGGAAAGGCTTAACCACGGTTGCCACATCTGGGTGAGGTGTTTGTGCACACAGCTCCACAGCTGCTCAAATTTCTCGTCACTTTAAATCTTTCAATAATTGGTTTTCCTTAATCCCTCTTTTGGATTATTTACAGTTTACATGGAATATGCTAAATTACCGGAGACAAAGATCAAGTTAATTCACCATCTCAGAGATCAAGGCTCTCACCTAGTGAGACAAATGCCTAAATTTTCACCCCTTCTTGATCATGGAACCATAGAATCATAGAACAGGTTGGATGATAATTTGTGCAAGAACTGCATTAATCAAAGTCTGTACTTTTTCAGCCTTCTCTTCTTTCAAACATTAGCCTGCTCCTCCAGATCCATCTTCTAGAATGCTGGGGATAGATATTTCCCAGATCTCTATATACAGAGGTAGAAACAGATTTGAGGTTTTCCACAGCCCAGGACAGTCTTTTAATGGTGAAATGTCAATCAAAATGGACTGTTAGTACGTCATCTACTGTATTTTGTAAATCTAGACCTGCATTTAAAAAAATAAAAATAAAAATAAAAAAATCAATCAATTAATCCATCCTGTTTAACAAGAGCCCCAAAGCAGCCTTAAGTAGTGAGTTTGGCTGATAAAAAACATTCCTCTCTGGAGGCAAGGTAAAGGTCGTATTTCTCTGTCTCTAAACATAGAAGGAACACAATGCTGGCATATCTTAAATGTCACTGCAAAGCAAAAATCAAGTCGGTACAAAATTTGAAAACATTTTGTTTCAGCTACTTTGCCTGCAGCTCAGCTTATGACTCCCACAGCGAGACCCAAGAGAAAAGCAAACTCAAAGGAGACTTGGCACCTTGCAAAACCTGTACTTGGCCTGTTTGGCTTCAAGGTCTAGTTTTTGGTTTCAATAATCATTAGAAAATTTACCTCTAATTCCCTGAAATAATTGCTTATAGATAGCAGCTGGTTTTTCCCCAAATCACATAAAGAAATAAGACAAGAGACAGACTGACATTTTCAGGGAACAGAAGGAAAAAACCACCAAAAGACAAGACAGGACAAGGCAACGTGAGGCATGAAAACTTTCTTTGATCCACTTGTATCAAATCCCCTAATTCTCTCATACTATGAGGAGCTTTCTTCTTGCAGTAGTCTCTGCAAGAACTGATGAGCCCTAATTCACTGTTTTTTTCTTATTGGTAAGCTTTTTACTGCCAGATTGGTTAGGCACTTAGTACTTCATATTTGTAGGAACTTTGGCAAAGCCGCCTAGGCTTCCACCTGAACCTTCAAGCACCCAACCACCTGTAATAATCAGACTCTCTGGGGCTCAGGTGGCCAGTAAGTCTCTTGAAACCTTGCGCAAATTGTGGAAGATTATAGATGACATTCTTCATATTTCTGAGGTAGCAAAATAAGAAGAAAATTGTTCTGACTTTTCATATACATCAGAGGTAAGCAAAAGGGAAAGTCTGATATATATAAATTGTATGCAGTGTGAAGTTGCTGCCAACAACAGTAAGGGCAAATGACCTAGAAAGGTTAGACATATAACCAGAAAACCTCAAAATGAAATGTCATGGGGAAATACAAGCTAATAAATGCAGAAGGGGAGGAAAATAATAACAGAACACAACTATGATTCTATGATTCCATGAAAAAAGAAAATCTGGAATAGTAGTGTTAAAAGTGACTTACTGGAGACAGAAATTGACCCATAAGACCTGAAATTGCAGTGTAATATGACAGCAAAAAGCCAACACAGTTCTGGCTTTCTGACGTACAGCTACGTTTTAATGGGGCACAGATGTGATAATCCATCTCTGTAAAATGTTGTAAAAACTGTATGGGAAGCCCTTCCCTCAAAAAATTGGTAGGGAAAAAAAAGAGGGGTTTTTTTATTTTAAATTAACTTTGAAGCAGGTTTGATGTATGGATAAGGACAGGTATGCAGAATGACTAGGAAAAATCTGTTGTCCCTGAAGAATGGCATAGAAAAATGCAAGAGTGTTTGGGGACAGCAAGAGGTAAGGGACTTGTCATGGTTTAACCCCAGCCCGCAGTTAAGCACCACACAGCCGCTCCCTCACTCCCCTTGGTGGGATGGGCGGGGGGAGACATATGGAAGGGTAAAAGTGAGAAAACTCGTGGGTTGAGATAAAGACAGTTTAGTAGGCAAAGCAAAAGCAGCACATGCAAGAAAAATAAAAGAAGGAATCCATTCCCCACTCCCCACGGGCAGGCAGGGGTTCAGCCATCTCCAGGGAAGCAGGGCTGCATCACGCGTAACGGTGACTTGGGAACACAGATGCCGTAACTACAAACATCCCTCCACCCCTTCCTTCTTCTTCCCCCAGCTCTAAATACTGAGCATGACGTCATATGGTACAGAGTATCCCTTTGGTCAGTTGGTGTCAGCTGTCCTGGCTGTATCCCCTCAAATTTCTTGTGCACCCCCAGCCTACTTGGTGGTAGGGTGGTGTGAGAAGCAGAAGAGGCCTTCACTCTGTGTAAGCACTGCTCAGCAATAATGAAAAGCATCTTTCTATTATCAACACTGTTCTCAGCACAAACCAAAAACATAGCCCCATGCCAGCTACTGTGAAGAAAATTAACTATCATCTCAACCAAATCCAGCACAGGACTGCTAGTCAAAAATATCAGACAGTTACAAGAAATTGGTTTAATTTCATATTGCCACTGGGCCAGGTAAATTTGGATTAACCTGGATGATGAACCTTAGCTTCAAGAAGTTCTTTGGGGCTCCTGATGCTCCATAAAGCAGTGTAAGTGATCATACATTGATCTGAAACATCACCTCGGAATGACTTATGGGAATTTCTGTTCTTGAATTTTATGAATTGTCTGAATAATTTGTATCCCAGTGGCTTCGTTTCATGGGTCCTAGTTAATGTGCTGGAGGACAGAGCAAACAGACGATCCTTATACATGGTGTCCTTGCCATTCATGGCACTGTAGACCTCAGTGGAGCGCCCTGAATTATGTCCTTTTCATGAAAAAAAAGGTAAAAGCCCAGCTAGAGCTCAATCTGACCACATTTGTAAAGGATAACAAAAAATTTTTTTGCAAATATATTAACTACAAAAAGAGAGACAAGGAGAATCTCTATCTCTTATTGGATGTGCGGGAGAACATTGCCAACAAGGATGAGGAAAAGGCTGAGGTACTTAGAGCCTCCTTTGACTCAGTCTTTAACAGTCAGACCAGGTATCCTCAGGGTCTTCAGCCCCCTGAGCTGGAAGACAAGGACAGAGAGCAGAATAAACCCCCCCATAACCCAGGAGGAAGCAGTTAAGGACCTGCTAAGCCACCTGGACACCCACAAGTCTATGGGGCCTGATGGGATCTACCCAAGAGTACTGAGAGAGCTGGCAGAGGAGCTTGCCAAGCCACTCTCCATCATTTCTCAGCAGTCCTGGTTAACAGGGGAGGTACTAGACGG
>NW_010538139.1:104221-110595 GCF_000687285.1 Phaethon lepturus | reverse complement strand
CAGCCTTCCTGGACCCTTTTGTCCTTCAGGAAGCGTCAGCTTCCAGGTGAGGGTGAGGATGTCAGCTCTAAGAGGCAGGATCACATTCTCCTCTTCCCAGAAAATGCCCACTAATTCTGGAACTGTGTGGGGTGGGTTTTGGATAGCACGAGTCTGCAATGTCTTGTGTTTCATTCAGTGACCTTGCTCGTCACACCACAAGCAAGAGCTAAATTCACACACTCTAAGACTGTGTTCTGCTTTTGGTTTTATTAACTAGTTAAAGAGGCATTAAACTGATTAGCACTCATCAGGTCTGCCTGTTCTGCTTTCACCTGATCTTCCAGTGTCACTTTTCTAACCAAGAAGAAGAAGCTGGGCTCCCAGCACTGAAGATAAAGTATTGAAAAATGTCTATGCAGAGCAAGACAATCTGGTCCAGACAGGTCTAATCAGAGCAAGGAGAGGGCTTCTATGTGCTGCCTCTGCTCAGGTATCAGTGGTTAAATGAACTAGAAGTCCTGCTAGGGAAGAATTACTCACTTCATAGCTATTTCACAAAAATGCCATGTTCTACTGTCACTATTATGCTAAGGATAGATAATTTTTAAGCCCAGTGTCCTCTTCTAATGTTCTGTTGATTTGTAGAGTGCACTGTAGACCCTGAGAGTGTCAAAGCTGCAGTGCTGCAGGATGGGAAACTGGTCTCTGAAATTCACCCCCAGATTACATCTATTTGACAGAAACAGAACTTGGTCCTTCACCGCTACCGATAAGCCTTGCTTGCAACATGTTTTTCAGAAGAGCTGCCATATAGAAACACTGACATTTGGCAAGAGAAAGCTTCATCCAGAATTATGATCTCATTTGCATATGTCTGTACCTGACTTGAGATACTCAGAGCTTGTTGAGTAAATATGAACAAAGCATGATTCAACATATCCATATATAATATGTCTGTTAATAACCAACATCTGTGACTTTCACAAGTGAGTCACTACAGTAGATCACAAAGAGTTGGCAAAAAGGGAATGCAAAAATGCTAAACTGCATGAAATAACACAGCTAAATAACAAAAAACAGCCTTACCACAGAGCAAGTCTCTGCTCAATCTCCTTGAGAAAACCAGTGTGAAATTTGTGCAAAGGTTCGAAGTTGGAGAAAATGAGATTTTTCAGTGTTTCGGGCATGCAATCCTCTTTACTCACTGCACTCTGAAACCACTATAAAGGAAAAAGAAGCAGAATTATCAGGCGGTGGAATGCAGCAGGTATGATCATTTGCTGTCTTTATACACCCAACCCAGTAAGCACCTTATTTAGCTGGCTCTAGGAATACAACTCAAGCTACCCCTGACACTCCTACACGCTGAACTGGTGCTTTTATCAGTGGTCAGGCCCCGCATGGTTAAAAAAGAAACTCCTTTCCCTTTGGCCATCACTGATCTAATCTTGAAAATTCTTTTCAAGCCCGAACTGGTTGGTCAACACAAACTATTTGCAAACACTGCAGGTGCAAAAGAAGGAGTATTGCAATACTCGCAACACTTGCAAACGTTCTAGTAAAAACAAAAAACATGCTCTGCATTTTCTTTTGCTGAGTTCTGTCTGAAATTTCTTTGACAGGAGTTGGTACAGTAAGCACTGAAGCCCACGTTGCTTCGCGTGTGGATAGAGAACATTCTGCACTTTGCAAAGTGAACAAGTAGAAGGATGGTGCTTTGCACTTCCAGGATGCAACTAACAGAAAACAGGAGGGTCAGTGCCAAACACTGTTAAGACTGCAACAGGCTCCTGCTCAGTTTTGCTCTGTATTCTTTTTAGTTCTCTCTAGTAGACACAGGGGTGATGTAAAGCCATAGGACTTGGGGGTTTGCCAAGGTGGCACAGACTATTATCTTCACTCCCTCCTCGCTGCCCTGAGGGGTTCCAGCTATCTATGGTTGACTTCCAGCAGTGCCTAGAAGGCTGTTGGGACCATAGAAGGCTGCTACAGCAGTCTTGATTGACACAGCATCAGCTGGAGCTGACCCAGACCTGAGATAAAGAGAGACCCCTCCCAAGACTCCCTCTCCCCTGCTTTATCTCTGCACTGAGCAGAGCTAAGGTTGAAGAACTGCACACCTACCAAGTTTCAAAATTCATGCATGACAATCATTCCTTCTACCTTTTCCAATGACACTGGCTACTTGTTCACTCTCAGTGGCCTCCTGGGCCAGTCACCTATAGGGCACAGCTGTCGGGCCTGATGATTATTGTAGAGCCAACTGTATGCCTCTTGGTGACACAGCGAATTCAAATTTGCCTACCACAAGAATAAAGGCCAGTGTGGGAAATGGGGTTTAGCTATGAAGAGCTAAAACTTTTATGTTTCTGCAACCACTGCGTGAACCAGAAGGTGAAAACAGCATATCTGCTGTTGAGACTGCAGCGATGACCACCGTCCCACAAAACCTGGGTTCTTCCCTCATTGGCCCGGCTTCCCCAGAGAGCCAGGGTAGGCAGGCAGTGGAGCCACAGCTATCTTGCTGCCTGTAACAACCATGCTGCGCCAGCCTACATTGGCTATGTCTAAACTGGCGTCAGATCAACTGCCTCTGCCATCTGGGCTCCTGGAACGGATGAAAAGCTGGGGAGAAGGTGTCTCGCCCTGGTTCCCAGCTAGTACCAACAGACTCTTCCCTGCAGCATCTCCTCCTTACTGTAACAACCAATGCAGGAGGTCGCAAGGCACCTCACAGTTTCATACACTGGGTGATTAAAGAGATGGGAGGTCTGGAGCTGGCAGTGCTGCTGAAATACCATGAGAGGTTTTGGATCCAGTGCCCTTTTACAGGCAATTGTTTTTTAAGGCCAGATCTTGTGCACATTACTCTTGGAAGTTAAATAAGACTCTTGGTGTACGTGCAAAGGCGGCACATATTTGCCTCGATTTGAACAATCACACTCTGATCAGATACTACAAATTAATAACTCATTTAACAGACAGTTTCACTTACTGAAAAATCAAAACCATTCAGATAGGTACTCCACAATATTTCATGTTAAATGGAGGGCATTTAATCCAGGAGAAAACATTTACATGTCCCCTTAGGGAGCTACTTCATTTTTAAGAGAAGTCATTGAAAACCCACAGGCATTTTTAGTAATTACAACCACTAAGTATGAAAGCAAGAAAAAAATAACTGAACTGTGTCCCAAGTTCCTCAACCTGATATGGTTTTGTAGTGCATGTTACTAACCACAGTGCAAATCTCTACTTTCTACTTTTTGTGTTATTTCCTCCCTAGAGCTGTACTCCTGTGCACTGCAGAGAATACCTACAGTGCAGAATATAAAAGCATGGAACAGCTAAGATGTTAAATGGAGTAGATGAAATACTGTTGCTGACTAGAGCTTCACATGTTTCATGAATAATGCTCAAGTAAGCATACCGATGTGATGACTTCAAGGTCCTTCAGGTATGTTCGTTCTGTGGTCGCTACTTCTTTAGCAATGAAGTAAGCTTTCTCAGTTGGGAATCTCTGCGAATTGCAAACACATTAGGTTTTCATCTGCTTTTATGGAGCTGCTTTCTGTAGGAAAAAACTGCAGACAACAATCACCCGGAGAGTTACAAACTAGCGACCCTTGCTTGTGGTTACTCTGACTCATGCTTGAATGTTCCTAAGCCACGAAGCTCCTATAACAATCCTTCCTTGCAAACAGGAGAGAACAAGCACCTTCTATAGGTTCTTGAGAGGTTTTTTTTTCCGCCAAGGTGATTTCTACAGTTTTGGGGCACTGATGTTCCTTTCAGCTTATTCCACACATCTGAAGTTCACAAAGAAATCCTTTGCAGGCTAGATAATCATTTGACAAAATGACAAAAATTATTATTTTTATCTGATTATTATAAGCTTCATGGTCAGGGTAAGAATCCACAGAAAAAATACTCTCAAAAAAAAAAAAAAAAAAAAATCAGATCTGTAAGATTTTCCTAGTGTGGCTGGACAACCTAACAGTAGGAGAGGGGAAGGGTTTTAAGGTAAACTACAGATTTCAAATTTCAGGAAAAAAACACCAAATCCTCCTGTGTTATTCCAGAGGCAAAAGTGGTTTTGCCCTCCTAACACTGAGGAGTCAAAGGATCCTAAATTGCTCTGTGTTGCTCAGGAAGCAAAAAGGAAGAGCAAAACATCCATACATCTTCTGCTGCTACATTTCCTCCCTGAAGATCAGGGATCCAGAGGATGGACTAGAAAGGGATGCAAGGGGTGACTGTATAGGCATTTCCTGGTCAGTATAAAACCCCACAGGAACCAACATCAGCTGGTATAAGCTACAACAGTCACTGGCTGCTGTAACTTGGACTGACACAGAGAATCGTGAGTCTATTAACCAATTCCTGGCTTTTCTTCTTCTCAAATTTCTCTCACATATCTTGCTACCTGTGCATAGTAGGAAAAGAGATCTTCCTTACACAGGCTCCCACTTTCCAGCAAAGCCATCTGGGTTCCTGCCTTCTTCCTCCAGAGATGCTCCACGCTCAGGAGAAAAAGCAGGCAACAGAAGGACCAGAGCAACCCCCTCTCACCCTGAGCACAGGAGGGATGAGCCAGCAGGCACCCAGAAGACGCTGGCTCAGACAGAATCTATCTTTGAAAAGCAGTTTTGGATGTGATGCTCCCTTATGGCTTTGCTGCAGCGATAGGGCTGAGCCAAACACTCCCAGCTGAATCCTGCAGGCTGTGGCTCAAAGGGAGCATTTTCTACTCCCACAACCAAATGCTCCCCAGTGGTGCTCCCAACAGAGACAGACTGGAGAGCCTGGGTTGGACACTCCTGCACGGGCTCAATGCCATTCCTCTTCCTTCTGTCACCTGGAAATTTTCCCTCCAATAATACAATGGACTTGATTGTTTTGTTACAACAAAGTACCAAACTCCACTCCTTAAAAACAAGCTAGATTTATGGCAGACCCTGTCAAAACAAGCTCTTAAGGTTGCAACCAACAGGACTGGCCCAGATTTATCCTACATTAACCTTAGGGACAGAGCTACCTATCTTCTCTCTGCTGCTTAAAGAGGAGCTGGGGCCCCTAACTCCTGCACTTCTGTTCAGAGGATTAATCCAGGGCACTGAGCCCTCAGCTACAGCAGTTCTGTGGTTCTGGCCTGACCCAATCCAAACTGTGAGCTTGGCCTCAGGAGCACAGGGATGCTCTTGGACACACCATGACCAAGGACAGCAGACACCAAGTGACCCAAGTCAAGCTATCTGTGTAGATCTATGATGAAGCCCCGGGGGGTCTAGATATTAGTCACTTTGACAAACAGCAATAGTTGCAACACAACACACAGAAGAGAGCCAAGGCCAACTGCCTCTGCCTTACCTTTCTTTTAACCTCTTCCTCATCATCAGTCCTGATGCATGATGGGTCATTCAGCAAAGGGCTGATCAAGGGAGAGGACTGCTTGGCATCAGGGCTCAAGTTTGGAGATAAAGACATATTTGCCACCGATGGTCCTCCTTGGGAATTGATGGAAAGCTCTGAAAGGTGAGGGCTGCCAGTCAGAGAACCTGCTAAAAAAATGGTGAAAGAGACAAGTTAGGACAAGCTGTCTAGAAAAGTACCAAAAAGAGTTACAACCTTAAGTTGCAGCATGTGAAATTACACTACAAGACACAGCCATCAGGGTCCTCAAACTAGTCCAAGTGGACTTGAAGACAGAGGAATTGCATCCACTTGCATTAACCAAGGGACGTGAGCATTCTTTTAGCTGATGAAACTGGCTGAAATTAGTGTCTCTGTAGGGAAGGCATCAAGGCATATACAGCTGAGCTGAAATATTTACTGCTAAACATCAAATTAATACCAAATTTTCACCATTGTAATCCACTCTATGAAAGAGAATAAATACAACAACAAGGGAGTCACCCTAGGAGTGCCATTCTTTCTACCAAAGTAGAACTTCAAAGACTCAAATCAGTACTTTATGGGGAGCTACAGGACACAAGTTAGAATAAATGTATCTAGTGGAAGTCTAGAGAAAAAGAAACGATGACTTTCTACAGCAGTGTTGCTGCTAAGACCAGTCAGATCTAACATAAAGGGAGAAAACTACTAGTTCCCCAATTTCTACACACAACACAAGTATGTATATTATACCTTGTAGGTCTTTCCATGCTCCTCTGATTGTTTGGGATGGAAATGCTAGCATTACATTTACATAAGAAAAGCAATACTTTTAATGCACAAAGCATGACAACTTTAGATTATCACAGATAAAGAGTCCCATTTAATTTTGGATTAAAAATATTAAAAAATTAGACAATTAATTACACTTCCATGGATTCATATACACTACATTAAATATTACTGAAATTAGCATTTTGTCTTCTGGGAGGCAGCCA
>NW_010538139.1:83220-104190 GCF_000687285.1 Phaethon lepturus | reverse complement strand
AAGAGTGCCAAAAATGCCCAGCGTTCTCCCAGTTACCCCCTCCTCCAAACATCTGAAAATCTAAAACCTGTTTTAGAAGACGGATCTGTTATGTGGAAGAATATTTACAGTCTGTACCATTTTGGCATCATACATTAAAATCTAATAAAAAAACCTGTGACAAGATCTTGATTACCACAGCTAATAGGCTGTCTAGGATCAAAATGTAAAACACATACATCACCATATATAACTAAGGTCAAATACATTTTACTATCATGTGTTTACGTCCTCCCTAGATTATGGTAGGTAAGTGTTCCTGTTGCTACAACATAGCTGAGATACTCCAGTAAACACAGGCACCAATAAATATAATTAGGCCAGTAGTAAAACCTATTTATTTTCTGGAAGAACTCGAGATTTATTGCTAGAACATGAATGTTTTTCAATTCCAAACCAGTTCATGTTTGTATGTCATTCCTTTGAAAAGAAAAGGAAAAAAACAATACAGTTATCAGTTTATGTAATCATGACAGTTATGTAGCCTACTATAAATCAAAGTCAAAGCAGTATTTGTCTGAAATAAAGGTCTGTACTATTACAGCTAGCAAGAAGGGATTTACCAACAGTTTCACACTAAATCAATGTTCAGCAAAGTTTGAGAAAATGCCACAGCTTGTTACACAAATGTCAATTTTATTGACACTACCACACGACTGTATACAGTGTTTTCCAAAGAAATGGAATTCATCATTGAGAAATAGTGAAACAGATTAATAGCAAGGTTGTAAGGTTAAAAGTACTTAACTCTACATTACAAAAGACATAAGAAAAGTGGTATCACCTCAAATGTGGAAACAAAGAAATTCTGGCACTATGCCTGTCATACGACAGCGAATAAATGATTTGCACCTCTGTGAGAAGTTCACAGGCATTATAGTCTAGCAGTTAAATAGCACCTATCTGTGATAGATAGATATATCGACATATCTACCTACCTATTTATAAACCTAGATCTAACTTCTGATGTACTGGAATTTTTATCAGTACTACTCATGTATTTCAAACTATAAAATATTAAATGGACAATGAATTAGAAAGACTTCCTAACCTACACTTGGAAGACACGACCTGGGAGAAGTATTATGGAAAGTATCACAAAAAGATGTGCCTGGTGGCTCACAGCATTGAGTATACACCCCATTGATTAAAGACTTGCACACCAACACATCACTGACATTCTCAAAGTTATTTTGCAGAAAAATGAAATGCTACATCCTCCTTTTTAGTATCAATGTGGACACGAGCAGTGAACAAATCCAACCACCACTATCACCTACAAGCAAGAGCTCAGTTAGACTCCATCCGCCAATATGCTGAACAAGTGAAAATTAAAGCTAGGTATAAGAAAGTGGCTATATTATAAAAAGGTCTCAAAATGCTGTTACACTAACACATTCTGGGGCCTAATTACAACCAACACAGCCATAAAGATCAACACATTGGATGTTGTTCTGGAAAAGATGGGAAACAAACTCATTCTGCTGTGAGAAAGCCAGCAAGTCATGCAGAAATGAAAATGGAAAGTCTTCTCTCCCCCATTGCCAATCAATCAGGACATGTGTCACGGCAATGATGTGAAGTGACTTTCTCTTTTTCATGGAGGCGAGGAACAAATAACCTGCATTAACCAGATGGTCTTTTCTCAGTGTTTCATCTGACCTCCTGCCACAGAAGAGTATATTCATACAGGCTCTACTCATCAGCTATATACTGCAGAACATAAACAGAAGCAGAAGGGAGAAGACCAATCTTATTTACAAGGTACTGAAATTCTTCACATTTTACCCTAAAGGATTAATTGATTGACAGGCAATTACTACCATGTCAGTTGCCAGATATCAAGTGGTACCACACAGCACATCAAGAGGCCTAAAAGGTTTGTGGCTGGTAACGTGGAATTGTCTGTGCTCATACTTGAAGTGATTTTTATTTAGATTCAGACTTGGGCCATCTTTTAAATATAAAGGAGCTAACTATATACACGCAAACCAAGAGACAAGTACCAAAAGATGTTTATCTAATGATTGCTTGAACACATACTAAAATTATATCCTTGGTGGAGCAGGCAGGAATTAAGCATGTGCTTCAAGTCTTTTCTGAGCTTGGTGTTTAAGAGAAGCAAACACCGGCTGATGACAGTGGCAAATAATGAGAATGCGTTTTACCACAGTATGACAAATTAGACCATCAATGCCAAAATACCTGGCGTGGTTCTGAGTTCCACTGAGCTAATTTACTCTCCAGCCATTGGGGAAAGGTACTGCAGTAAGGAAGGTGACAGAAAAAGGAAACCTTGATTGAAAGCTAATTTGAAAAAAAAACCCCTATGAAACAGCAATGGCAGTTTTTTACACGGCCACAGGACATTAAACTATGGGTTATTGTTCCTGCTTTACACGTGTCTCAAATCGTTCCTCATCAACGTACATGTTCCATGTGCTAAGTAAAATGAAGCCAGTGGTTAAAATCAAATACTTAATAGCGATACCTTTGTCAAAACACACATCATAGTTGCTTGCTGCAATTTGTTGGTGGGAATGCATGGGAGTGATGGCAAGCTGCGGGTGCCCAGCCAGAGAGGGGCAGGCTGGGCTCTGCACATGGCTGGCCAGCCACGATCCATCCCACCAGCAGTATCTGCTTTACTCTAGGCTCCTGTCATGCACAGATGTTAACCCCTAGGAACTGGTGCTGAGGTTGGCACCTATGGAGACTCGGGCTGGTTGAGCTATACATGCCCATTACGAGGGATAAAACAGCTCAAATCAGTACTTCTCAGCTGATGAAGAAAGTCCCTCCCAGAGGTCAACTCAAATCATAGGTGAGCTGAACTGCCTGCTGCCTCTTTCGTTGTTGACTACATAGACAGTGTAAGATGACCTGAAATCCCTAGTTAGAGACTGCAACATAACATGTGAGGGCTCTGCTCTTTGTGAGGAAGAAAAAAGGGACTCAGTGTATCCTGGATACTCCTCCTCCTCTACTCCTTTCCTCCTCAAACTGCTGCATAACAATCTCATGGCATTTAGTGTTCTGCATCTGCTTGAAAGAGTTCCCATCCCTATACACTATGTTTTAACAGCAAGGAAGAATACAGCGGTGTTAAAATGCTCCTGGTTATGTTCCTCCTCTGTGGAGTACCAAGAAGGGAAAATGACTCAATTATAGAAACTAAGAGGAATCGTCAACCATTACTGAAGGTGACTGAAATTCTGTTGGAAAATGTCATGTACAGCTACAGTACTCACTCTAGCTACTGTTTAGGGTTATACTGCTCTCAATGCTTATAGGTTTATTATTAGAAATTAAAATGTATTAAGAGCCAGAAAAGCACTTTTCTCAATACCTGGAGTATTGCAGGGCTTATTCTCTCTTAAGCCTGCTCCACAGAGTGCTCTGCAGTCAGGGGAAGCTTTTACTTTGCTTTAAGAGCAGATGAGTGTTTTCTAAACTCCAGTCTGGTAAATGAAACCCAAGCTGTTGCTACTTTATCCTTTGCATTACTGAGCACACCACTTATGAAGGCTCTCTAATAAGAAAGTATCTGACAGAGCTGTTGCTGCTGTGGCCACACAGTTAGGTCTAGCGTAACCTTCCATAGTCACAGTGGTTGCATACCTCTAACTTCTACCTAAAAGTTTTGGTCAGAGAAAACAGATAGTGCCAGATGAAGTGGAAGGAGTTTTCGTATGCACTTCGCTGATGACTGGAGTACCTTAGATGGGAGAAGAGTTTAAGAAGGGTGTCCATCCCTTCTCTCCCCAGCTATGAAGCAGGTACAGTCACATTGCTGAGCTAAACAAGATACAGGATGGAGATTCTGCTCTGCTCTCCCTCAACACAAGAACAAACCCCTACTGACTTCCATGAAAGCACAAGGGGGACCAGTTCATCAGGCTGCACTCTTCTTCCTCATTAAAAAAGCTGGAGTACTGGATTAAAAGATCTTGAAAAGTGGTTATAAATTTAAGTACAAACATCCCTGAATGCAGTACCAAGGAATTTGAGGAGGAATGGGAAGAAAAAACAACTCAGGAAGAGATTCGATGTAACACATAAACAATAGCCCTGCCTGTCTTGAAGAGGAACATGACAGAGAGCAAGGTTTGCTTTGACTTCACAGCTTCAAAATGTGTACCCATAGCAGGAGTGGCAGTGCATGGCAGGGCTTTAGTAGAATGGTGCACATTTTCAATGAACCAATTTCCTCATATTTAGGACAAAGCATCAGCCAGCAAATGGACAGAACAATTAAACCAGTGACAGTTTTACAGCAAAATACCAGTTAGAATGAGCAAAAGCCTTCGGTACAGGTAAAACTAAAAATAATTAAAAAAAATTAATTCCATGCATTCATAGTTTAATGGCTTGACATGCTTATAGTCTCATCAAGCTTGGTGTTGGTTTAGTAGCCAGCAACCTCTCCCAGTTGGTAAAGGTCCATGCTTTATTGGTATACTGCAGTATTAGACAGTGGTGAGTGTGAAATCAGACAGTAACTGCTGTTGGCCTACATCAGGGTATATCCACATTTTAAGAACAAAGAGTGAACATTACAGCCTGGGAAGAATACAAGGTCACTGGGCATCAGTCTTTGTCTAGCCTTGATCTTTCCAGACAGAAATAGAGCAACATATAGAAGGATTCCCTGCTGTACCCAGGGTTAGGGTTGGTTTGCTTTTGTTTGTTTGTCTTTAAACCAACACGACACAGTGCTACAACAGAATTGAAAATGTTCAGCCCCCATGTAAGCTTATGCCAGATACTGTCCATTTCAGCAAGACATCTCCCCAAGACTGCAGTGATCCTGCTTATGAGCTATGGCAGATGGGCTTGATCATCATTGGGTAGAGCCTTCATTAAGAAATGAAGGGCAATCCGATCATGCTCAATGGAGCCCACGTGCCCTGGAAAACAGACCTTCTTCCCCCCTCCCTCCACTCTTCTGCTCCTCAACATGGTGTGGTTTCTCAACTTGAGACTCACAAGCTGATGGGGTTTTTCTCCCATTCTGAGGTGAGGAGTGCTCTCTGAAACAGGATCACTGTAATAAGAGGAATTAGGTACTCCCAATACAAATAGGTATTTCTGCAGTAAAAGGACATTGAGACAGTGCTCCAAACAATGCGAGGAACAGAAGATACACCATGCTTTGAGGATAGACAGAACGTTGAAAAGGCTTTTTCTCCCAGAGAGGTACATGCTGACAAAACAGTGCATACAATGAAACAAAAAGTGTTTCTCTTTAAACGGTATTAAACAAATGACAAAAATGAGAATGAAGTCCCCAGCATTTTCAGTTTTTAAAATTAATTTTGACTATTGAGATTTATTAAAAAAATCTATGCATATGCACACACAGAAATCAGGAAAGGGCTGGATACGTGAAACACTGCCAAGCTTATGAACTTTTGTTAGTGGGTCCAGGTAAGTTTTTTAGCAGGAAAGGGGAAAAAATAAGGATTCAGCTAATCAAAGATAATTCTAAGTGCCTCATGGAAAAGCAACAGGCATGAGCTCTACCATTCACTGAACTAAACAGAGACCTACCTCTGATCTTGCTGTAAACCACCAAAGGCAAAAACCTGTTTTCTTCTCAAAACAGGATTTTCAGCATTTTAAAGACAGCACCTGATCTCATTTTAACAAGCTTGAAAGCTCTTGAATTGGAAAGCATTCATTTTCCTTCAATCTTCCATGTTCAATCAGTGACAGCTGGATCATTACTGGCTTTAGAGCTAATTTTTATCAGTAGGAACTGTGGATTTTGATGGTTCTCAGGGGCCAAAAATTTACAAAAAATCATCAATAAAAATAACACCTTAAACCTCTAATCATTCTAGAGAAACTAAGTATTTACCATCATGCCATGCACACTTATGATCCTAAGGTCTTTACCCCCGTTACTGTAATAATACCAACATTATTTACACTCATACTTGTGAAAAACATGCCTGTGAATACACAGCTCAGCCAGGCACACAGGCTTTCCAGATCTCACTACATTTAAAAGAAAGTGCTCACTGCTTTTAATAACAACATAAAGCAAGCTTATTCTACACACTTTGTAGACCACAGGATAAGAACAGAAGACAAAATGCTCTAAAGAACTGCTACACGTCACCCAAACCAGGATTTTACTCATATGCTGCCTTTGATTTTTAAGTAGAAGTTCTGTATTTTAAAATATCAATGGCACCACACAGCCTAAATAGGGAGGAACGCAGAAGATGCCTTTGTTCAGAATCCGCATGTTACACAAGAATTATTTCCCTTACAAATAAGTAAATATGTGCCCTTGTCTAGGCATATTTCAGCAACTATAGAAATTACTGAAATAGAAGAGGAAAGACTTTGTTAATTTTCATTTCCTAGGATTTCAATTTCCTTCATTTCCAGAACCTGACAGCACAGGCAAAAAGTTTTCCTAATAGAGCTTGACCGAAACCAGAGTCTGCTGCTACCCACATTTGAAAAAAGTTACACATCAGTCTAATCTTTGGGACCTCCTGATGTGCATCAGCCACTTATAATCAGAAACCCCAAAACCATCATCATCAGGTAGGAGACACCAACAAGCAGTTGGGTTTCTGACAAAAGGACTGTTCTCCTACCACTTGTGTATGACAGCAGCTAACAAAAGAAAGGTGTATATATTAAAAACTGTTCCAGAAGACTCAATTTCCCTCATATATTTAGGGTCTCTCTTATTTGGTATGAAGAAGAGGACTGATCCCCTAAATGAAGAGAAAAGAAATACGCTAAAATGTACAGAAGCTGCCTTAAGAAACTACATCGTTCAGAGAGAGGAGCATTATTGGAAGACTAAAAGGGACTTGGCTTCCTTCACTATACATGCCTGAACACAGAACCTCTTTCGTTCACACTCACTGCCCTTCCCAGCTGGTAACAACCATGCTGCTGAATGAGGTGGATCTCTGGTGGTCCTTGTGCACAAAGGTAACTGACACCCAACTCCTTCACACACGGGTGGAAATTAGGAAGAAACTGGACTGTTAATTTGTTTTTCATCATTAGAAGTTAAACTGCAGAAATTAAATTTCATTCTAAAGTCACCTCTGGCAGCAGCCTAATGACTCATTATGACAAATGAGACTAGTTAAACAAACATGGTATTTGACACAATTTATAGGTCAGACATCCTTTCTTCGGTTGAAGAACTGTTCCAGAAATAGCCACAATTCACGCTAATTGCATATAAATCATACTGAAGACATCTGAATCACTGCTTTTCAATAGTCAAAATCAGGTCTGCTTCATCAGTTCAAAAGTGTTGATCTTTGAGTACCCTAAGAAGCTACTGGGGCTTTAAATTCTCAGAAAAAGAGTGGAAAGCACACTATGCCAAAGGGAATAGTAAATAAATAAGGCTACACATTTTTAGTGTGCTTAAATGTACCTAATCTTAAAAAAACAGTATTTCTTATTCTTCTCTTTTCGTTTGTCTTCCCAACCCTGGAGCCCGCCAGAAGAAGCTTCTAGTTGATTACAGAGACCCTGCACATGTGTTCATTTATCATGGGACAGAGGAAGACAGAATTTAAAACATCTCCGCTTCTTAGTGAAGAAAAGGAGGAGCTATAAAGAGGTTTTAGATCTGTCTAACCCATTTTGCATTTGATTTTCTCTGGTCACCACCAAGTAAATGCATGTACAGAGAGGCCAGACAGGAACTTCTGGCATGAACGCTACTGCTTCAGAATGAATACAGCTGCTTCAACTAATAAAAGCTGCTCCACAAACATCTGTGCAAACAGAAACCAGCCCTACAAATATTCAAGGGGGAAAATACAGGTCCTGAAGCAGTCTGGTCTAATAATACTAGTCCTGTTTAGTGAACTAATTCACAAACCATTGTTTTTTTACCCTTTGCTGGGTTCTAATGACTACGTTCAGCGTTGCCAATGCTACGCTGTTGAGAAAATTCCGTCTAATTTTGCATGCCCTTTAATCTTGAGGTAAACTGGTAGATATAGCTTTTCAAATTATTAGCATGCAACTCTCATTATGCTCATCTATCTACTTTATAAATGATCTCAGCTCTGTACAGCTCACATAATATACAAATACAGCAAACCTAAAACTTTCAGTTACATGTTGACGTTTTTCAGCTACAGAAATTTCTCTTCCAGTTTTTCTTTGATATAACTTGTATCTAGCGTTCACTACAATGCTTAATGGGATGGTGCCTGTTAGGGAGGCCTATGAGCTACAGGCGATTTGAGACAATGGCAGCACTAGGCGCAAATCATCTTCAGAGAACACCCTTCTCTGTCATGCACAAGGAATTTATTTGCTAGAGGATATGAACTTCAACTGAAAACAGCACAGTCTAGGCCATCCAGATATCAATTATTCAAACCTCCATACCTGCAATTTTCTACAGAGGTCCTAGCTCCTACATCAACTTGTCACTATCTACGTTTCCTTCATCTAGCCAAATTTATTCCCAAATTTTATATCCCAGGTTATTGAGGAAAACGAGATTCTAGGAAAGGCAGGTATTAAAAAAAACCGCAAACACTCCAGAAGATTCCAACAGGACATAGTACGTTTGAGCTGCTGGTGAGCTAGAAAAAACTTAAAATTGTCTGATAAGATTTTTTTCATTCACTCTAGCAAATGATTGAACATGGTCAAGTAGTTGGAGTACCAAAGAAAGAACCCGCGTGCCTTTTATCCATAGACTAAGTTGCTAACCACATCTGCACATTATTTTGGGACAAACTCCTAAACTGCTTTTGCAACTGGACTCCATGTTCATCCAACTATGTGGACAGAGTTAGAATTGGTTCAGTACAGTGACAAGCCATCTGGACAGCCCAACAAGAGGCTTCCTCCATGTGCTCTGGAAGGTGGCTCAGGACTACTCAGTTGAAGTAGACGCAGCTACCTGATCTTGCTGGGATTCAGGTCTTCCATTTGTAGCAACTGCCTAAGGATATCTGGGCACTTCAAGAGTATGGGATTTAAAAGTTAACTCTTGTGAATAAAAAAAATTGGAACACTGCATCTGAAGTACCATCAGCCACATTCCAAAATCTATTAAGAGTTGGTGGGAGAATCAAATCTTTTAATAGCTACCTCTGTTAGACTTGAGACACAGGTATGCTTAGACCACTGCTGTTGACCAGGGTATACAGACTAATCAATGCTTGCAATGACTAACTTGAACTGACAGACTCGTCTTCCCCTCTGTGCTTTGTGAACTAGAACAACAAGAATTCCCCCATCCCATCCCATCTCATCTGTAGTCTTGCCCAAAGGTTTCTGTTCTTTCCTCCAAGGCCCTTCTGTATTTGTCCCACAGCAAAACTCCCAGATGTATTCTGAGGGACCTGATCCTATCTGAAAAACATCAATTTAAAACTGCTCTCTCACATACCATTCTTGGCAAGCACCCAGATATGAACCACATGTCTGGTGGAGGAATTTGGCCCACAGACTGTTTTTAATTAAATGCTTGTCTACTGATATTAAACTGAACTTCAGTGGCATAAGAATGCTGCAAAATGGTTCATCCTAAATGAAATTATTTCCTATGTAATTTACAAACTTTATTTCTTCAGACTGGAAGAATTCCACATGTGTTAAAATGACAACCACTTAAACGTTTAAAGTTGAAAAAATGCCAGATGATAGAAAACAGTCAAAGAGAAATCCTCATATTTGATTTTTGAGAATAATATTCAAAAGGAATTCAAAAGGAAAAAAAAAGCTGTTGAGATAATTCATTAGCAACTAAGCTAACTGCAGTCTGTTCTGGCAGAATTATAAATCCATTATCTTTGTAGGCATATGAGAGAAGAAAGCAAAATAGTAAACAGTAGTTATAAAATTTTATATTCACTTAAATCCAAATAATATGAAATCTATTCACTTTTCTGAAGTAGGAGAAATGACTGCAAATCCTTTTGTTGAAAATCCATCACTTGAACTCTAATTTTACTGGCTAACAAAGCAATTAATGTATCTGTCCAGATTGCTATTACTTTACTGTATAATATGACTACTGGTACTTTTGCTGCACAGGCACATGCACCCAACTCCCCATGCTCACACTATCTGCTAACATGGGCTTCAACTAACTATATTTCATCTTAAATATTGAGAAGTTCAAAGTAATTATTTTACAGCTACTCTAAATCCAAAACAAAAACTGCCTTCTTTTAGAATAATATACAAGCAAGCTTTTCGCTAATTATGTCTCACTGTTTCTAGGTTCATGCTTTAAACTACAAGAACAAACAAGAGCATTCCCTGTCACCAAAATATCACTGTCTAAAGAGATGCTTTAAATCATTCCTGTTCAAAAATGAGGTATCTAATCTTTAAGAAAACCAACACACTAAAGGGGATGAGCAGGTTAAAACTTATATTTACATGAAGATACATTTTACTGCAAAAAAGTAAAAGTATATAACAAGACATGCCTAACTACTGTATGTATCTTTTTAAATATCCTTCACTCAGATTTAACTCTGTTAAAATGTGCATAGACCAAGGCATTAGAAAAATTTAAAACACTTCATATTTTATTATTTTTGTAAAAATGATCTTGAAAATTTTATATTGTCTAGATTTATAAAGCCCTGTAATTTGTTCATCAGTACTTCTGTGGGTGGATTCATCATTGCTGCATGCATGTACTGCATGACGCAGATCACTGCAAGTGACCTGCAGTTCAGTCAGTGCTGTTGTTCCTCACTTAAAATTCTCAAATTTAGTTCCCTTCTCCCACAAGAAAAATACGTAACAGTTAAAATTAAGGCCAATGTTAAAAAGCGTATTTGTCTCCCAGATCTAACAACTGCAGGACACTTTCCATAGAGGAGACCTTTCATCTGAATCAGGTTTTATTAGTATACAGCCTTAATTCTCAACACTTTTAGTCTGTGAAAAGGAAGTTTACAAAGAATCAGTCTTTCTGTCCTTCTGCACATGTGCCAAAATCTTGCTACTCTATGTACAGTACAGAAGACAATCAGCCTGGACCACAGTTAGTCCCATCAGTCTCTGTGTCAGGGGATGAAAAATTTATTAGGTGGCACTATTACGCCTAATACGCCTACGACAGACTAATTGGATCCTGTACAGATAAAGATTTTTCATGATCAAAGCAAAAAATAAAATCAAACAGCCACCATCTCCAAACCCCCCACCAAAAATCACCCACACCAGAACTTTGATGTCTCTGTGAATAATTCCACTGAAAGAATAAGGGAAAAAATCTCTTGCAATTAATCTTCATACCACACTGATAAAGGATAGAAAGGATTGCCTTGCAAGTAATATTCATTCCACTCTTCATTAGAGCTGTTTCAAACTAATTTTTTTTTTCACTTGAATTATATCTTTCATCTTGTTCTTTCTTGTCCAAGGAAGAGTTTGGAGTTTCAAAACCTCCTTCATCAAATCAGCCAGTTGAACCCACTGAAGAAAAAGCCAATACTGTCATTGTTCTTGTACACATGCCCAATTTGTATCCTCAGTTCATCAGTTAAGATTATAAAATGGGTTACAAAGATGAGTAGACCAAACACATTCTTGCTATGAAAATATTGTCCAGCATATTTCAAGATTTCAACAAGTCTTGGTCTTAAATATCAAGCTGCCTGCATTTGGCTGTAAGTTTAACTTTTTTTTCCCTAACTCTGTTGAGGCACTCATAAGTTGCTCTCCTTATATAGGAGAGAAAAAAATTGTAATAGACATACAAAAGAGCACAACGTACCTACTTAATTTCATTTTTGTTTGTTTTGTCAAAATAACTAATCAAGTATCAAAGAAGCTATAGTATATACCTAAAATATGACTTCATACAAAGAATAGGTGAACGTACGAAGTCTTAGAAAGATACATAAATCAGTAGTAATTTTCCTCTCCTCCTGCCTTTCAGAGGAGATGCATTACTGTTAAGCTTCACTGAGACTTATCCTTATTATTGTATTTCTCGTATCCCTTGCCTCTGGCTGGTCAGTACAATGATAACATTTGAAATAGCCCATGCACTGAAATTATTACTAGCCACTCTTCATGAGCCCCAGAAGATGCAATCACGGTATCCACTGGTCTCATATGCCCAGGCCCCTAGCAGCTGAAGACCTGCACACCATCTTCATCACTGAGGCCAACAGACACATCCTCCTCTACCTCCTCATCAAGCTGAAGGCTTCCAAAGGAGTACTTATTTCTAGGCATGGGAGAGGAACTCAGCACAATGGGATTTCCAAACACCAGAGGGTGAGTGAAAGGGTTAATGATTTCTGAGTCAGAATCGCTAGATTCTGTCCCACTGCTGGTGGAGCCCTCCATCATCTGGATTGCAGCCATGTGATCCATCACACCACTGGTATGCAGCGAGTGTATAACTGGGCTCTGCTTTGACTGTGCCCGAGCTGGCATACCGTTGGCCATCATTTGGCCTTCTGCAGAAGACAACTTAGCCACCCCGTCACCTTTACAATATCTCTCTGATCTATACTCCTGCCCAGGAGTTGGGGATATCTGGCTCAGTATAAATGGATCTGTAACTGATTTATTGCAGAGATGTGGGATTTTCTGTCCATGAGGCCGTTGAGAACCTGGAGAGTATCTGCCATACCCATGGCAGCTACTGGCATGGCTATCCTCCTCCCCAGTCCTCACCCTGCAGTCGTGCCCATTTTCTGAGACATAACCCTGAGAGCCAGTTCTACTCAGGCTCATGTTAGGGCTTGACCCTTTGCTACTGGGAGGCAATGGAGTGGCCAGTGGACTACGGCTCCCTGGCCCTCTAAACATTTCGTCAACTAGTGAGCTGTGCCTTGGCATCCTGGGGCTTCCCCCAGTGTAGAATGAGAGATTAGCTGGGTTATCATCAAGGTACTCTTCAGAGAGGTACTGGGAAGACTTTATAGAGGCTGAGGAATCCCTGTATCTAGTTCTATTGCGATTTTCATCTCTATAGTGAATATAGGCACCACTGGTCAAATCACCCTCATAATTGTCATTTGTTTGGGAATATGACCGGGTTATTTGTCCTCTGAGGAGATCATACTCGCTATCTACATCACTGCAGTCAATGAAAGGAATGGAGGTGCTGCTGCCATGAGCAGCCCTGGAAGCTGGACCTGTGCTTGGTTGCTGTGACTGAGGTCTGTTCTGCTGCATCCTGTCCTTAGCAGCCTCCTCTTCTTCCTCCACTGTTGACACCACCGCTCCATCCACCTTTCTGCCTTCCTTCGGGCTCTTCTTCAAGGAAGGGCTCTTCTGCTGTCCAGTGTCTTCTGTTGAAGCCTTCAACTCCTTCCCTTGCCGGGAGCTCTGCACTGCTGCAGCATCACTGTCATCTCCATAGGCAAAGCTAGAGCTCTGGAAAGATAAAGAAGGGAAGGCAAAGGGGAAACAACGGGGGAGGGAGGGGTGGGAAGGGAGAGGTTTGGGAGGGAAGGGAGCCAGAGGGAAAAGGCTATGTGTAATTACGCACCAGAATTTTCGACTGCATCTTGCAGCAACATAGGAGCCTCTTGAAAGTGGAAGAGGCAACCCAAACTTCAAAATGAGTTTAAAAAAAAAAAAGAGGGGGGTGTGTGTGTCTCTGACCTTAAGAAGAGGAAAAATACATAAACTAAGCAAGGGTTGGAGAAGGCAGACAGAATGTGGTGATATGTAAAAAGGGGTATTTGAGGTGTTTCAATGCATTCAAGGCATTCATCAGTACTACGAACGTCAACCTGTTCGCACTACTCTGAGAAGCTGGGGGGACAAAAGATACATGCATAAGACAAATTTTGCACAGCCTCTATACACTAAAAAAGCCATATGTGGGCTTTTGAACAGCCCACATTCAATCCCTGGAGCATACCCACTACTAATTCCTGGGCTGGCTTTTCTATACACAGAAATATGTTGCATCTGCCCAGTAGCCATGCTCCATCTACCTGAGCTTGTTTTAGCAATATTAAAATGCTAAAAGGTATTGGAAATAGGCTAAATTTATAGCAGAATTCTCTGAATTTCTTAGATTTGCAGGAATGAGAGAGCCTGTGAATATCAAAAGGAAGCAAGGCAAGGAAGGTGAAGGTGCATATAGCTTCTTAAAATATATTAACCTAGTAGCTTGCTTCTGCCATTTAAGTTCTACTTAATGTAAGGTTAGGTTAATAAAGGTTTGCCTCCACAAACAGAGATGAGCAGAGAGAAACACTGGCAGGTGGAGCAACTCCAATAACCCGGCTCCTCTGGGGGCTGTAGAGCCATCAACCCATGGTCTGGGTGTGCCTGGGATGCCAGCAACCGAGGAGATAAGAGCACGTGCATATTGATTGGGTGGGTAGGCCAATGTGCAATTGCTAGCAAACATTAAACTAGACTAGCTGGCAAGTAGGATAAAAGAGCTGGGAGCCATTACTGGAGCAGCCGTAAGTCAGGCCAGACACTGGAAAGACGATGGGGCCTGGGGGTTAATTACTGGTGATGGCATAAGTCTGGACTAGCTATTGAGGAGACACCTTTGATGTGCATGTGTCTCTGTGTGAGGTAACTACGAACCAGGGTACCCAGCTTTCAGTTACTGGGTAGACCAGGTGTCTAAGATGAATTACTGGAGGAACCCATAGTGAGAGAGAGTGTGTGTGTAGATCTGAGTACTGGCAACAGGAGCCTTGGGGGCTGTGAGCCTTGGGGGCTTGTATGTCCAGGTACCAGCCACTGGGAGACCTAAGGATCCAGGGCCCTGCTGCTGGATAGACTGTCTAAGACAAGTTACAGTAGGGATCCATATCATATATATGTAAATGTATTTTCCACTAATGAACTGTCATCTTGATCAGACAAAGAGTGGAACAGGGTGAAGCCACTGGCACTGTTTGTGCTTGTGGGAGTGCTGTTTTCTGTGTTTACCTCTGTGTGTATGTGTATATATATTGTATATGTGCATTTATGTGGGTACCTATTGTGAATACACGCTCAGCCTTACTACTAGCTGGACCTGGGAACATGTAGCTGCTGCAACCTCACCACTGTTGGACTACTGAATTTGCAAACTCCTAATGCATAACAGCTATTAATGTAAGACAAATACATTAGGTATATACCAGAGATAAGAGCTTAAAAGTCCATAGCTGTAATTTTTCTGAGGAAATAATTCTTCTCCTCCCTGGTTAATACAACAAAACACCTTGTCATGAGCAAGTAAGACCACCCCCCCAGTGAAGGAAAGGAATTAAACTTTTCACAGATGCAATAACCAGCTACGACCTAGGGCCCCAGCAGTAACACTGTGGATTGCAATTCTTCGTACAGCTCAGACAAGCTCACTATTTGTATTTGTCTGGTTGTCTGGAGGCAACTGTTCCACAGCGGAAATGAACATGTTCCACTTGCAGTACCTAAAACTTGTAACACCCAGGGCTCCCAGTTAAATGGAAAGCTAGCAGAAAACTATGCTCCTAGGGTTTCAAAACAGCAATTAGTGGAGGGTAATGTAACAAGAAATGTTTAAAAGGCATGATCCAGGGTTTCAACATCACTGACTTGTTTTGGCACCTCTGTATGCTGTTCTGAAGGCTGTGCAGTAAGACTCCTGATGGAATGAATCTTGCTGTGCTTCCTGGAGATAAAAGGAAAATCACAGTAAGAAGCCATTTCAGTTTTTTCTACAAATAGGAATCAAGAGACATGCCTCCTTTAAAACAAAACCTTGGACTAGCAGATTTCATAAAAGTTTGCTCCAAAACAGATTAACATTCCTCCTTTCTGTAAAATTTCAATGTGCTATGTGCAGCAAACATACTGTAGTAAGAAAAGGGAGAGGCCCTGAAGCAAAAATGGTCTATCACCGGAACATGAGTCATAAGCAATGAACTGCTGTCATGGTCTTTGTGGCCATTACTTTCAGCTCACTATAAGCAAGATGAGTTCAGACAGAACTGGCTCTAGCAAGTTGTAAGCCTTCCCTAGAGACCCTTCCCTTGCGGTTGGCTATACCTATTGCTGTTACTTTCAGTTTTGTTCTCAGGTGAATATGTGTGTTCACATACATTAACCACACCCCACCAAAAAGGGTGCAGATCAATACGGGAGGAAGTTAACCTGTGACAGTGGGATACTCACTGATGAAAAAACGATTGAAGACTACTGATTTTAAGTAAAGTATAGGTTATGTCAACTTCTGCCAAAACATTCAGGACCAAGGGGATATTATACAAATGATAAACTGTCAAAACAGCAAAGGAATTTTTCACTTGGACTGATGCCAAGATCTGAGACTAACTGGAAATCATGCCTTTTCTTTGATTAAAACATATTGGGATAGTTCATTTATCTCCTCTCACCTTTCAAACTGTACTTTTTTGTGCCCTCCTTCTTTAACATAGTCAAGAACTTGCTTCTGAGTCCGACCACTAGAAGAAAACCACAGTTAAAATATCAATCTGAGATACTGAATTTGCCACATTTAATACAATATATCACCTGGGTCATCGTAAACATGTATGTGGCCTGCATATGAAGTCACAGCAACCGGAAAAGTAATTGTCACTATCAGCAGAAACTCGTGTCATAAAGGGACCTGGTCAGATACACACAGATTTTTATCATTTTGCCTGTTACTTACCTCTTTTTTTTGCTACAGTGCTACTTTTTGATGCTTAAATTCAGTTGTGTGCCCTTTATAGGGTACTACATTACTGGGAAGTCACGACAATAAGAAAGTTAAGCAAGTGTTAAGTTTTCCTCAAAACAGTCCTGAATCTTTTTGAGAGTCAAATACCAGCCTCATCTCATATCAGTAGCCCTGGAACCAAGATGAAAACCACTGAAATGCATTTCTCAGTTGCTAATATGAAACACATCAACTAAACATACGTACATTTTCTGCAGAGATTTAGGCTGGAAATCTCTCTCTCCTTCTGCTACAGGCCATGAAAAAGCAGTGAGAAAGCCCAGCACTTCCTATTGTACAAAGATGTAAACTCCAAAGGGAACTGAGAGCAGTAAAGGAAACCCACACCTCAAGAATGTTCAGTAGAGACCCAAATCCTTCCCATTCACTACAGGCTTTATACTAACTTTATTATCACAAGGCCTGGAAGAAGTTAGTGAATGTACGCAGCATAGCTCACAGTGAGTGGAGGATGTAGCCAAAACTTGCTCTCCAAACCAGGAGGTAAGTTGAGGTAAGTCTTCTATTTACTCAGGCAGAAACTTAACAATTATAGCTTGTTTACCCTAACACAGGTCCTTCCATCTTAATTAATTTACTTTGCAGGCAGGAAACAAAGTGAGAAGACAGAATGGCCATAACCACTATATTCTTCTGCAAGGCACTAGAGTGTACAGTTTATCTCAGCAGAGAGGGTTTCTGGCTGTTCAGCTTGTATCAGCTTCACAAACAAAATAAACTGTATGAATAAAAGGATTTCCCCCCTGGCATACACACATGATATCTACAATGAGGCTTCTGTCAGTGTAAGAAAAAAAACAATAACCCAACTATTAAAAACCTCTCTACAGCTCGAAAAATATCGCAGGTAGACTTGGCCTTAAGCATAGGTGGTCATCTCACATAAACCCCTTGCAAACATAAAGGTCTCAGCATAAAGACATGCCAGTGCTTTTAACTGCATACAGATGGGTTTACCACAGGGATATGCAACAAAAATACAAATCTCTACTCAGATACATGGGAAAGATCCCATCCTAGAAGCAGAGGATCCAGAGAGTGCCAAAAAGTTGCTAGCTAGCGTTACTTAAGACACAGGTGGATTTTCCTAGTGAAACCAGTTGGAGCCTATATACTTACCTCCAGAAAGTTACTTTACGACAGCTACTACAAAATGAATGCAGGCTTCTTCCCTACTGTGTTTTTTTCAATGTTCTGTCTGAGAAGCAGCAATGGAAAATATAAAGGAGCAAAGTACAATGTAAAAAAGAGGAGCTGAAAATAACAGGTTTAACCCTAGATCATTATGGACGTGATTTTGAAATGGGGAGCCAACAAAGGTGGAAAGAAGAATTCAGGTCTTACCTGAACCTAAATGATGAACCTCTAGAAAAAAGAACAGGTTTAGGCTTTGGTTTAGGTTCCTCAAAAAGCCTGAAAAAGGCATGATGCTCCACACAGATCTTCCAGAAAGACTTGCAAAAATCTCGACTGGCCATAAGGAATTCCAGCGTGTCCTGGAACGAACTCTGAAAATTGAGATGGCATTTGCAATGTAAGCAAGCAAGCAACACATATTACAGAGATGCACTGACAAAGCAGCCGCTATGCTACCAAAAAAAGCTTTTTCCCAACTCATTGGCTTTCTGGCTTAACAGGCCCTATCCTTCCCACTTGAAGACATCTCTGATTTCCCTGGCAGTATCACAGCTATTGCTCAAACTTCCTTTCATTGACAAATACGACAGAGATAAAGCAGTGGTCTTAACATTAATGAGAAGAGGTGGTTTACATGCTATAACCTAAAGAATTGATGATACAGTACCAGAGTCTCAGCCAGAAGACGACTCCGTGACATTCAGTTTGTATCTCTGTTGCTGGGACTGCTCACCTGAGATGCCAGGTTGATATGTGCAGTACAAAGAGTCAATATAAGCAATTAATTCTAAAAAATAATCTTCTTGAGGTGATAAAAACATACATTTGATCTGTGAGTAGATATTTACCAAATAACCTTTTGTCAATTCCTGACAAGGACTTACATTCACATCAGGCCGTAGTTTGATAAGAAAACGTTTCCTCTTGAAGCTGAGCTTTCGAACCTTAGCCCAGTTGAAGGCATTGATCTTGGTGTGACCCTACAGAGAACAAAGCCAGCAGAGTTTAACCATTCCAGATCTGAATGGAGAAATCTAAATCACTAAAGAAAGCTTGTCATAAATTAATCATCTATTCACTTCACTTGAAATTATGGTATCTCTTATCATTCATCCTCTGATAATGCAAACGATAAGCATCTGGTGCTGTGACTGAAGGCAGGTATTTATGGTTAAACTCTTGTGTATTTATAGGACTAGGTATACTGAGTTGATGTGAAAGTATCTGACCCTGTATCACTGCACAAAACAGGGTGGCCCAGCTATTGTGCAGATGATGTCCAATGTGCAGACTCTGATTTTCAGTGGACTCAGACAACTCCCAGAGACGCCTCCTTCACTTTCTACCAGCTACAGAGAATGCAGGGAATCCAGACACCTAACAGGGTCACCTTACTTTGATGGGGTAGATTTCTTTCTTTGTCTGTTTACATGTCAAAATAAACACCCCTTTAAATATCACTTAACTGGGGGGAAAAAAACAGCAACTGAAGGTTTATATTGGAAGTGCAAAATACTGTATTTTGACCTTTCATAGGGCGCAACAGAAGTAAAAGGAACCTAAATAAATTACTTATCTCTGAAGAGTCACAAAATTCTTTTCCCCCAAAAAAGCAACCAAAAACCAGAAGCAAACAGGAAGCCTGAGAGAAATGATCTTCAAAATACTACAGTCCCCAGCCACTGCATCATTAGCCCCCACTCCCCAAAAGTCTCAATCTGTGTTAGAAGGTATTGGAGTTATTAATTTAAAATATTCATTGCAGTAGTTTGTTCAGTAAAGACTTCAATACAAATATGCCTACACCACAGCACAGAAGTTTCAGAGAGCTACTACAGGATTGCTAAATGCAGAAACCCACGTCGATTTGGGTGCCGTCACCAGACGGACGTAGGAGTAATGACAGTGTGATGATGTCTGCTAAGGCAACTTGCTGTATAAGAATCACATAATTAATCTCCCTTGGAATATTCATCAGCACTGACACCAATTTCTAAATAGATGGCAGGCTTTAAAATAAGTCTCTCTGAGTACTGCTTATGCCATTTGTGAGTGAACCTTTATTTCCCTTGAGGTCATTCTAATGAGGTCTTCATATTTCAATTTCTCTCAGTTATACCCAAAATAAAAAGATGAACTTAAGGCTCTTGCCCTGTGCAGTGCTTGAAGGAAGCCCTCAGCCTACTGCCAGGGGCAAACTGCTGGGCACGCTCCAGCAGGTCAGAGTCTGACTTAATTTTCAGCATTCAGTCTTGGAGCTTGAACCAGCAAAATTTCCAAGTTTTTCTGAAAATTAAAAAAAACAAACTGTTTTGAAAGTCCCAAATACATTAGGACAAGACGAGATGACTGAGTTTTAGAGCTTTACAAATCAGGCTTTGGGCCTTCAACCAGCAGCTGCATTTTTACATAAGGATCCCAGTGAGGTCCATGCTGTTTTGTGTAGACACATACTTTCAGCTGTAAGACAATCTTAATTTATAAGGCTTTGCAATTCATTAATTCAGCTAATGACAATACTGTAGGGGAGCAGGGGAAGGGCCTAAACATACAATTATTTGAGTTATGTGCATTTCTAACAACATCCTGGTGTTCTCATGCTTCAATTTTTCGGTTTTACTAGGAACACATTTAGTTGAGCATGATTTTTTAAAACTTTTTTTTTTTTTTAAATTTATATTTTGGAGCATTTGGGTTGGTCATATTTCTAGGTTAGTTTGTTGCTGTTGTTTTTCTTTATAAAAAGACTCAAAGTACTTTATATGGTTGGAAACATTAGTATTTTAACTGAAGTCAAACAGTTAAAACAAATAGTCTTTTCTGACAATTGTAAAAATGGACATTTTAAAGAACAGTTTACTTATTGTTTTTAACCCACAGTGAGGTAAGTAGCATTTTGGATGCTAGTGGACATAAGTTCATCTGAAGTGAAAGCAGTTTACACCAGCTGACTACCTGTACCTTCACAACTGTAAGAGCTCAGCTTGTTATTTACCTAAGGGGAACTGCAGAACAAGAATTTGATACATTTACTAATGATGCTTCATGAAAACTTACTAGGCTGACTAGGGTGGGAGAGGAGAGGAAAGAAATGTAAGGAATAT
>NW_010538139.1:70820-83189 GCF_000687285.1 Phaethon lepturus | reverse complement strand
AGGGAAAGAAGTAAGATTCATGGATCCAGCAAAGGTATAATGGCCAAGGCTGGTCAAGAAAATTGTAAAAACTCTGACAAAGTAAGGCTACGAAGAGCTTACATTCACTTCCTACATCCTTGTAGGATGAGTACATCCTCCGTGTACTCCAGCTGTCTGTTGTTTTATTTGTCCCTGCTTCACACCCTTTTATTATACACCATGCCTGCAAGACCTACCTGCTCCTCTATGTAGGAGGTGTCAGCATGACCAACTTGCAAATTGTGAGCTGTGGATCAGTTTGCATCTGGAACAGCACATTGTGGCTGCAGGTGGGAGTTCTACCCTGTGCATGCAAACAAGGTAAGAGTCCCTGGAAGTGAAGGGCCTAATGCAGCTATAAAAGGTTCAAGGTCATTGTCAGAAAAAATTTGGAAGTTGATTAATTTTTCCAAGCAAATTCTTTTAGACATGGTTGAGGTCCTGAAATCTTATCGCTGTAAGAAATCTCTCTGCTCTATAAAGTACAAAGTCATGTCCTAACCTGAAACACCAGAATGCCTGTGTTGGCAACAGCCAGGTTGATTTTTGTCCCTTCCCTGTCTTTGGCTGGATGCAAGCGTATTCCATACATCTCCAGCCGACGAGCAATCTCTAAAAGCTGGAAGTCAGACTCTGCTGGTGTCTGTCCCCTGGAGAAAGAAAACAGAGAAGATGCACAAATTCTTCACACCTTTTAACAGAGATGAACAGGTCCTTCAGAGAACAAAGAAACATTTCGTCAAAGAGACTGAAACCTGTCAGAGGTATAATATCTGTATGGTTTTTCTATGTCCTCAGATTCGTATCTGCTAGAACAACAACTTTATCTTAGTCTAAACCAGTAACACAGAATCCACAGATTTTAGAGTCTATTAAAAATTTTAATCGCTCCAATTCTGAGACACCTGATACAGCTAGATTTTGAACCATTAACTTTAACAGAATTCACTGCCACTCTTTGTATTTTCCCTTGGAAAAACATGCTATATTCCTTAAAAAAAAAAAAAAAAAAAAATCAAACAGAAGTGTGTAAGGATGTTGTTCATTGTAAAAGTGAACGCAATACCAAAATGAAGTAAAACAGAAGATGTGAAAACATTAACTTAAATGTTGGGAACCCATAAGTACTAAAGTAATGACAAAACTATGCAGAAGTTTTAATTATTACTGCTACAGAAGTCCCTACCATTCATATCTAATTCAATGTGGCTCAAAATTAAATTGTTCAAGTTTTGAAGTGTTCTCAACAGAAAAAAAATACCTTTCTATGCCTTATTTGTAATTCTTTTAACCATCTTCTTATTACTACTCTTTTCTCCAAGCCTTAGGATACCAATTTGCATCATCATCTTGAATCCTACTTCCCCAAAGCTCTAGTTCTGCAAGCTCTTTGTGCTTTTCCCAAAACTATCACTAAACCCCTTCTTCACCCATCTCTAAATACAGCATGGAAAGGTGAAAAAGCAACATTCAATGTCCTTGAAATCAAAAGACTGCTGTCAGAAGTGCCTGATTGATCAGTCATCATTTGCAATCATAACTGCATGCACAAAATCAGCAGTGAAGCATTTTGTATGAAATAGACTGTAAAATAATGGCATGCATGAAGAAATATCAAAATCAGTTCCTCTTTAAACATCTTGTTACAATCGCAGGAGAAAGGCAGGAGTAACCTTCAGGAAATTCACTGAATATTATCTGAGAAGTAACCTTTGAGAAACTCAAGAGTTCCCAATCTCTTTTGTACTTATGATCTAGCACATATTTACAGTTAGTTACTCTAAAGGAAAAGGCAGCCAATAACAAGAACAGAAAAGTCTTACATGTGACTACGGTGAAATTCCATGATTTTGTCTTCTAGTGCTTCTTGCTGAGGTATATACTTGTTCTTCGCTAAGTGTTCACGATCTACGGTTTCATCAAAATCTCCAATCTCAGCTATGGAGAATTTTAAGAAAAGTTTATTAAAACATCGCATTAAATCTGAAATTTTGGGGCCATCCAAAAGGTGCAGACAGCTGGGAAGAGAGCAGAGAAGCAAGCATAGTTTCTTGCAAGCTGTGTCATGGTTTTATGATTCAGATTCCCACTACATTATCTTCCACACCGTCCTTCTTCCTCCCTTCTCCTCTGTGTTAGTATCTGATTTGTGGTAAGTGGTGGGATTCCTCCCATCCACCACAACCAAGTTAGCAGCTATTGGATGTCAACTGAACAAATGAAGCCATCACAGTGCTCCCTTGACATGAGTGTGGGATAAGGGGGAGAAGGTGACAGGGAGGACAGCGCTAATTCAGCAGCTCTCATCCATCTCTCACACACATGGTGGTGCTCAGGTGCCTTTCCCTGGAGCAGTCAAGCACACTCCCCAGGACAATGTCCCACACCATAATCTTCTGGGGGAAATCTGAAGAGAGATGGTTTTGTTTGCTTGTTTGAATGCAGGCATGTATTCCACCTTGTGAGGTTGTGAAACATTTGTCTTCCTCTAATTTTGCAGCAGTTTGAGACACATTTTGTCTCCCTCCTCCTCAAAGTCGCTCCCATCTGCTGCAGTTATTCAATACCGTGTGTGCAACAGTATGTCACACCCACCTTCCATTTTGCAGCCCATTCAGTGAGATTTCCCTTTTTTTTCTTCCGGGGGCGGGGGGGGGGGACGGAGGGGAATGGATAAGCTATGTGTGGGTGCCAGATTACTATCTTGTTGCCTGCTCTTCTTGGAATGACTCTGAAAATCTTGCTGTCAGCTTTTTCATTGAACAGCATAGCAGCCTCTACCTGCAAGTCTGCTGGAATAGGTTGCAGCAACAATGCTACAATGAAGGTTGCTACCTTAATCATGTCAGTGAAATTAAAATGCAGTGCCCTCAAGTTAAATCCAGGTTATAGTCAGACATGTTGTTGCACAGTTGACCTAGAATGTCACAGACCCAAGCTCATATCCTTGCCTCATCCACACCTCAGTTCTGCTCATGTAAATGATCCCTTAATCCAGTTCTGTCCAAAATAAGCTGGTTTAGAAAAAAAGAAGGGTTTCAGATGATGTTTAAAACACTGCAGGTGATTTCTGACAAAAGTTTGCCTGAGATCAGATGTACCTGCAAATGCGGAGGGGGAGCAATAACCTTGCGTAGGGAAGATGAAGACCAAAGCATCTATGAATGACAAAGCAGTAACCTTTCAACCCAAACTGCCTACAGCCATACCATGACTTTTTATACTTCGGAGGTCAAAGGTGGAAAAGAGTTGATAACTGAGGCAGTCTGATTTCCACCCCTTCCCTCATCCCGTCTGCTCTGAATCATTCCTTAGGACAGCAGAAATACTACAGAATCTTTCAGAATTCTTCTTTGTAACATGTCCCTTTTGTCTCCATCTCAGAAACAGCTCCCTCACTCGTTTTCTTTGCCCCAGCGTCACAAATCTTTAGGGTCTGTTTTTAAACCTAATTCAAATGAAAGGCAAGTTTCTCTCCTTTAATAAAGCTATAAGCCCACCTAGGTTTGCAATACATCAAATAAAACACAGGCCTTGATTCTTTAAAGTGCAATTAGTACCCTTGTACGTCCTTGTACACAAATGGACTCGAACCACCTTCTGTAGGGCTTTCTTCAGGGCCAAGAGTACAGAAGACTCTTATTTCACCTCTACATGATTTCTATACTGTTGTCTGCATTTGTCAACTGCAAATTCATTATCAAAATTGTCCTCCTGGCTTTCAAGTTAATTCTGAATTTGTTCTCTCTGATCTCATACTCAACAGCTTTTCCTTGTCTTCTTAGCCCTCCTTTTTTACCTTAAATGACTTTCTAGTAGCACTCCCTCTAGAATGAGAGGGAGTTATATTTTGAATATTGTCAGCCTCACATCTAACTCTTCTTTAAAAATCTTCTCATGTATTTTAGCCAAAGATTGATTTCCACTGATGCTCCCTTTTCTTTTGCAAGTGCATTACACCACACTGTATTCTGTTTGCATTAGCACTTCTGATATGTCCAATGCTTTGTATTTCTGCTCTTTTCTTTGAATCAGTCCATCTTCTTACTTCACACACTCACTTTACTGCATCATTTGCCGTATTGAAGTGTCCTCTCACTTCTAACACTTTCTACAATGCTTTTAAGATATTTTTAAATAGAATGTTTCAAATACAAATTTAACTTTGTAATATAAATGCTAATTTAACAGGAACCTATTTGCTATAATATTATTATTTCACATAAATAACAGTCTATAACATTGACATAAGCTTGTATACATAATATAAGGACCTCCTGGAATCAGATATCCCCCATAGAAACCGCTCGTGGGTACAGCATCAGTAAGACATACAATACCTAACCTCCTGCATTCTCAGTCTTTCCACTTTGATATCATTAGTCTTATCAGCTGTCTAGTTTTGTTTTTGTTGCAGACAAATATGTAATATTTTTTTAGCTACTGAATAGTAAGCCAGAGGGAAAATAAATACAGAAGACTGTGGGTAAGACACAGCTATAGACTCTTACCAGAGAAAATTTTCACAGGAAAATTTTCACGAGATAAGATGGATAAATAAATGAACAGACACAAACTGCTAGCAGAGGTTTCTAGTACACGCTGTTACACAAAAGAAGGAGAGGGGAAAAATTGTAACACCAAAAAAAAGGTCCAGCTTGCAGTCAGGAGATGGTGAGGGGAAGCAGCACTGCAGGTGCACCATGAGGCACAACATCCCCCTGCCCAAAATGGCAGTTCAGATTCTGTGAATACTGTCTCACTTCTGCCTGATGAATCTCTCACCTCTCTCATTCTGACACAATGGAAAAACTCAATTTTTTAGTACAGAAGTATCTTACCTTACTCTCCCCATACGGAGAGCACTACTTTATTCCTAAAATAGCAGTTCAGAATCACTCTGCACCTCAAGCTCACAGGTGAAGGGGACAAAGAACTAGAAAGATTCATCTAAAAAATACATCATGATCATTTCCAGCAACTGAAGAAATCCAACAGTATAATGCATCTCAGCAGCATAAGAGCAGTGGTGGTGATTTGCCATTTTTGCACACTTTGAAATGAATGCTTCTTGCTGGCCTGTATAGGTGTGTCAGGGGGAATGGCGAGGTATATAATGGAGGAATTTTGAAAAAACACTGAATTAAATTTGACTTTGACTGTGGGGAGAAGGGAAAGGGACAGCTTGTAAAGGTGAAGACACCCTGTATTCCTGACAGAAAACTTCCTGAAGATATCCTCTTATGTTGCTGCTTTAGCAAAACAAGTTAGCAGTTGCACTCTGAGTAGTTCAGACATCAGAGGTGTAGACAGTTCAGTGAAGAACTTGATAAGAGATGAGTAAGACATGAAATAGGATCTAAGTAGAAATCATAAGGAAAATAATGCATATAAAGTGTAAGAGCTCAAGAGAGAATGATCGTGAAGCAATACCTCAAATGGAGAGAGACACATGCATTAGGGTGTCCTCTCACCAACATCCTTCTTCGGTGCACAGACACAGTAGGAAGACTAACCCTCCTAGAATGCAGTGTAACAAATGATGCTCAATTTCGCCCAAACAATAACACTTTTTTTCCTGAGATGAAAGGAAGCTAGAACTAGCTTAACTGAGGAAAGAACTACAGCTGGCATGCTGGACACGGTAATGGGAAAAACTAAAAGACACAGAAAGCTCACTAGCCAAGGATTTTTTTATTAACTTTTTTTCCAAGTCTGTGGTGCAAAAATACTCAGTTTTAAAATGGTATGAAGAATACAGAATTTCACAGAGGTTGTTGTACAGCTTCTTATTGCTACTCAGTCACACTGGGCAATGATGACCATGGCAAAGACAACCATGCACACCATACCTGCCTTTCCAACAGCAACTGATTTGAAACTGCCCTAACACTCAAGCAGACTATAAAAAAGGATCATGAGATTTATCTGTTCATCACTAGAGAGCTTCTGAATGTCTTTGTTGACTGCAGTTTCCATGTAACAGCATTTCAGTGGAAAAATGCAATACTCAATTGCAGAATGACCATTCAAAACAATGGCCTATTACGACTATTATACATGCTACTAAGTGGTTTTTCCTAATGTTATTCTCAAGATGAGTATCTATGAAGTCTTGAAATGGAAAACATACGCTGCCTTTCAAGCGATCTGGAAGCTAAAAGAGCCTTTGAAGTGATGAACAAAGTTAACATATGACTCTACTGAACAGTCTTATTGTGCATACTTTGCAATTAAAAAAAAAAAAAAGCTTAAAATCTGTTGTTGTTCATTTCTTCCCTATCAGTCTCCTCTTAGGACTGTGATTTAGTCTGGCATTCTAAGCATGTTTATTTACTACATTCTCTAGACAGCGTCCAGATCTCCAGGAATTTGAATGCTCTGCTGACATGATACAAAGTCTAATAAAACAGGAATTCAGAAGAACCTGTTTGCCACTGTATGCAAAGTTTGCTTTTTAAATGATCCTAGGCAGACTATCAAATGCAGTGCTTTAAAAATGCAAAACCAGTGTCCAGAAGCTCTTCTTTATTTGAAAGAGTAAATTATGTGTATTTGAATGCCATTATACATAAACAGAATTAATTTTACATACAGCTTAAAACTGTCCCTACAGCAGCTACTAACAGGTACCCAGTAAAGCATGTCCAACCAGTCATCCTGTTTATCCTCCTGGAAAGAAGGAAAAAGGGAACTTACACTGTACTATGTGTGAGATTAAGAGGGCAGTGCTGGTATCATTACAGGTTAGCCTTCCCTGTGCCAGGTCCTGCTTCACTTGCAATGCAAATAGGTACCTGCAAAACAAAAGTGAGCAGTTAGACAAAGCGGGAGGGAAATATTGAAGATATTTCAACTCAAGTTTTGATTACATGTTCCTTTCACTTTTTGGAATCTACAGAAGTGATCTGAATTTCCTAAGTTTAGAGGCTAAATAAAACATAACAGATACTGTATTACAGCCATTAGAGTCTTTACATGGTGGCTACTTTGCAGAACCAAGATAGCTCTCTTGGTCTCTATTCCTCCCTCCCTTGGAACAAGAGCAATGAGATCTGGAAGCGATATGACAGTGGAAGCAAATGCGACAGCTATTAAGAGCTCAGCAACCGCACAGCAAGCAGCACTAGATAATGGAGCTGCTTGTAACTATGAAGAAATGCCAGATAAACCAGTGATTTAGAGTTATCAGTTAGTTCTTGTAGAACACAAGAACTCTAAACTTCCACCTTGGCACTCACCTGGAAACGAGGAGCAAGATCTTGATTGAACAACACTAGCTAGCTCTGATGCTTTTGTGGCCCCATTACCTGCACCACCTATGTACCAGCCATTTTTAACATATTCACTTCCAAATCATCTCAGCCACATAGGGCAACTCTACATAGAAAGTTAAGTGCAGAGACATCACAGGTCCGCAACATTATTTCAACATTTAAATTTCTTCTAGCTTCAACAGGAATTGAAATTGCTTATTTCTACTCAGCACCAAATTCTTCCCTAGAAATAAACGACCTAGCAGTAAGCATTTCTCCTGTGGTTGGTACGAAACCTGAACTGGTTAGACACCTTACAAGCCTTCCAAAGACTGCAGTTTCTCTGGAGAACTCATACTAGGATCTCAATGGTTTTTAGTTAAGACTAGATTTTAATAGGTTCAGTGAAAAGCTTTCATTTGAACAGTGAGTTTCTGAATGAGATGTAGGTAAATTAAATGAAAAGGGACATCTGATTTGAAGAGTATGAAAACATACACAGTAGATGAAATAACACAGCAGCTCTAAATAATCTTTTGAAACCTGCAGACCTCTGCCTACCCATACAAAATTCACCCTAGTAGAAGATGACAGCACAGAAGTGTTATATTCTCTTCTTCTTCACGTGATGAAGCTGTTGCCTGCAGATATGCTTTCACATCCTACACGCTGCTGTGTTCCCTAGCATACACATTTAAAATCTAACCAAAAAAGTCATTAGGATTCAGAGACACATCTCCAGGTGCAGAAAGAGATGACCAAAAATCAATTTACAGCTCACATACTAAGCAACTGATATGCAGAATATCTATTCAGAAACAGAAATGTTTCATTAGTAACATCATGTTGTGAGTTTTCATTCATCCCTTTATTATTTTTACTCAGTCTTTCAAGTAAATATTCCTTCTTCCTACCCCATTTTTCTACATTTTTCTCTCCCGGCCAACAGGAGATATCAATAATTTCTCTTCTTCTATTCCATTGCTCTATTACCAAAATGAAACAAGACAGAGATAAATACAGAACACCACAAAGGTGGACTTGTTCTTTACAAAGCAGGTCGTAAGGACACAAAAGCTGTTTTAAAAGAGGACTTCATCTTGTGGGAAGACTGAAGAAAAAAACTAGTAGTGAAAATACTGAATCAGAATGGAAAAATGTAATTAAAAATAGTAATATAGTAGATCAGAAAGTGTTGAAAATTCCTGTGAAGAAATACTGCAACAAAACCATGTTTCTGACCATAAAGGAAGGACTTCGTGATGAGCAAGAACCTTAGTAAGTCTCTCATATACCTATTTACTCACAAAGAAATATGACTCTTCATGCCAATGCAGCGTGAAATTCAGAGCCTAAATGAAGTTTTTGAAATGCACTCAAAATACACACACCTTTAAGGCACTTTTTCTGCATATGTGTATCTTTCCATACCTTCCTCTTACTTTTCATTTTATTTCCTCTCATTTCCATTTCTCCATCTCTGAAGTCACACTTCCACCCATGCAAACCTTTGTCCTTTGCATTGGCTGTATGAATATGGTCCCCCAGCTGCTGCAACTTGGCAATTCATGCAGAACAACCCTCTCCCAAATGTGGACACAGAGTCGCATGTGTCCCTCAGCCGAGAACGCCCCAGGGCACCAACACATGTCTTAGTCAGGTCCCTTCCAACACCACTGCCAAAGGGGCTTGAAGAAGTCTTGCAGAACGGCCTTCTCTTGGGGTGAGCAAAGCTCTCCCAGGGCCCCAAGCCCCGTTCGCAGAACGTCTCAGCACAGACTGCAACAGAATCTTAGGGCCTATTTTTTCAGGTGCATTAGCAGTTGGGGAAAATAACATCAAGTTAATACTAAGAGGCAGCCATCGATCCTCACCCAATCAATCAAGATCAAATTCCTTGTTCTCCTCTCTGTCCACCAAATTTAATTAAAAAAAAATTAAAAAAATCATGCAGTTACTAACCTTGTCAATTCCTCCTGCAGCTGAGCGTGGTCAGGTGGGAAGAATTTTACCACAAATTTTACAACAACGTGCTTCGGTCCTAGGGAAAGTGTCAAAGGAAGTTGGTGAACATCAGTAACATGCTGGCCAAATTTTATTATGCAGAATGATGTACAGAGAATGATTCATGGAACCTGCAATGCATACATACATGCTAACCTCCCGTCCTTTGTTAGTACTTAGTTATTTAGAAATTGCACAATAAAATTTACACACAATAAAAAAGAACAGTAACTTGGTGGAGGGATACTCTGCCAAAACAGAGTCTGTTTTTAGTAATTACATCAGTTGATCCAATAAAATACATTATGTGTGTCTATTTTCCTTGCCTCGAACAGGATGGAGCTAAAATACACTCTACTTTTCAAGTCCACTAGCAAATTACTATTTCTGTTTTAACAACAGCACATTTCTTCGGATCATTACAAGTATGACCAGTGACAAAAGGAGCAATGCATCTCTCTCTCGTGGCAGGAAGAGGTGCCAGAGCATACGCTCAAACTAATATGACCAGAAGGGCACCTAGGGAAACTTAAACTCAATGGCAGAGATCAATAAATTAAGAACTTTGCTGATATTTAACAGAGAAACATAATCACCAAAACCTTTCCTGCTCACTTCTACTCTTCCCAGAGCTGATGGCTATTTACAAATTCTTTTTGGCTCCTGCCACTGACCAGACCTTTCCCTGATGCCCCTAATCCAGCTGTTTTGTCCTCTTGGTCTCAGACAGTTCCAAGTTCTGCAGCAAGGTCCCCGACAGCTGTAACATATTTGCTAGCTCCTTCTCAGACATAACGTAGTCCTGTTCTGTTTCTGTTATGCCAATTACTGTTACCTTCCAGCAATGTGTGCTTCCTTTAATCCTTCTTTTACTGCATGCTTTTTTTCCCTCTACAAAGCTGTTTCCTCCATTGCCACCACTGCTTCTTCTAATGACTGCCTAAAGTGCTGTCTCCTACTGGGTCAGCCCCTTCATATGTTCATGTGACATAATTTCACAGCACGCACAGTATCTCTTTTAAGGACAGGCCAGAAATAAAAAACCAATCCAAACAAAATTCAGTGAAGAAAGCTGAGAAGATAAAGCTCCCAACTGATAGAGTCCTCATTTATTCAAGTACTCTCAGGCTGACAAAATAAATGATAGCAAGGAAGTACTTACTTCTAATCTGTTTCATAACAGGCTTCAAAAGATCAAGCCACACCTGAAAACAAAAGAAGGTGGTGTTATCATTTCTGAACAAACTACTGCTCACAAAGGAGCATTTTTCATTTCATTACATAGATTAGCAGTTACTTATATAATTTTTTTCCACTGCAGTCATCATGCTCTCCTTAATTATATGTAGTGTGTTTTCTCCCCAAAACTCTGGAAGATGCTCAGGAAATAGCACTGTTAACGGGCTGTCACCACAGCACAGCTTTTGAAGCAGTACAGATTCAGAGAGCTGGGAAACAGTGAGGAAATCTCCTCAGTTGTCTCAGATACAAACAATCACAGCACATTCGGTCAGCAACCATTCATTTTGTGGAAAGAGCTACCAAAATAAGGAGTTCAGAAAATGTCCCAGGCTGTCATTGTGGTCCTCTACCTGAATTCATCTCCAGAAAGGCATCCTTAAGAGGCTGGTGCTTGCTTTTGAGCTGGGAGCGCTGGGCAAATGGAGCAATGAGAAGAAGGCTTTGGGGATGCAGCAGAAGTCTCATCATGAGGCCTGGGCATAAATGTGGAGCTCCCCGACTTGGCTCCAGTGAGATAAAGGAGCCTCACCACCACCAACAGGGGGGAGAGCGTCCTTGCAGGTCAAGGGCGTGAGGCAGACAGCGCCAAACGGAGGCAGCTGGAAGCTTACTTCACAGCTGTGTAACATTTTCTATTTTCTATAGACCTGGGAAGTTCAGGCATAAGCTTTCTTAATTGGGGCGGTGTAGCTTCTGCATACAGTTTACTTTCATCTGTTTTTTAACAACCCATTTTTCAGGACGATGTGTGGGTCTTTCCTTCAGCTTTCAAAAGAGAAGCAATGTGTGGAAAAAACAGTCTTCAGTGCCTATAACCCCCATTCTGCAGTCTCACTCTGAAGGGCCTGGGCAAAATTTTATAGAAAGCCAAGAGACAATCATGCAGAAGATAAAAGCCAAATAACTTGCAAGGCCTGGAGATGTGCAACAGCTCACAGTCCTCAGCCAGTGACTAACTACGCCCCAGATTTGTATTTTGTTATCTCACTAAATTGCACGGAGCCTCCCTTGGAGACACCTGGAATTTGTGGAGGAACATCCTACAACCATCACAAAGGTTACAGCCATTCAAAAACAAATTAACCGAGTCTTCCTCTGGAAAAAGAATATGTACTGAAATGAATATACCTTTGACCTTTAATAATTTTAGATTATGCAAAGACTGAAACATACTCAAAATACCTATTTTAGAAAATCACCTGAGAAGCCAGGCAGGAGCAGGCCTGTATTGCTGCTATAACTGCTCCAATGCTGTTTGCTATTTCCATCATTACCAATATGAGCGCTTCCAGTTAGCAAAGACCTCACATTCCTGCCCTTTCACATTCACTAACGTTTCTCAATGGAATTCTTTTCATGTTTCTCAGCCTATGAAAGTCTTTTTCACTTCTGATGGGAGTGAAAACCTTTTTTTTTTTTTGGGGGGGGGGGAGGGGGCAGAGGAGAGGGCTAAAGAAACTTGGTTATCCAAGAATAGGAACACAGTGTTTATCACACGTTGAACTGGTTCTGACACTTTTTGGCATTTCAGTAAAACTGTTTTGTTTCAGAAAGTTGGCATGTACATAATCTGTATTGAAGGTCAGGGACTTTGCCAAGTTTGGGGGCGGGGGGGGGAAGTAATCTCGAATATGAAACAAGCCAGTTTACAAGAATATGGAAGTAGTGTATTTGACTTGACACACAAAAAAACTCCTCTCTCTCTCCCCAGAGGGAGTTTATAATACAGCACGAGCACACAAGTGCATCATTCCTTTCTCCACTTTCTCAATCACTCTACAAGCAAGTTACAACATACTTGACCAGAGTGCTGGATACTAGAAATGCATGTATCGGACACGTGTAG
>NW_010538139.1:69814-70789 GCF_000687285.1 Phaethon lepturus | reverse complement strand
AAGGTGGGGCAAAACGAAAACCTCACCACTATCACTAAACTCAAGCAATCAAAACTTAGGCATCACACAACTCCCACTCAGTCTCTAAACATGGCCAATCTGAGACCGGTTTATAAACTGAAAATGAAAAACAATGTGAAGATTCAATTAAGATTCCTGTCTTCCATTTTCTCCAGAATTACAAAGGCTAGATTATTTATTTTTTAAACAAAGTCTGGCACTCTGTGATAGTGACTGGATTTCAGCAGCTGGAGAATTGGGGCAGACATCAAGTGTGATGAAACTCTCTGAAACCCCAGGCTTGGCAACCGTGGTCATTTCTCCCTGTCCCAGCAGGAAGTGCAGCCCTCAGACCCTCCACGTTCATCTCCCATGCGGATCTTGTTGGCTATTTGCACGGCACGCTTGAATGTATAGAGCTGCTAGGCACCTTGACATACAACTGTCAATATGTCAGATATGAGGTCTGGAACCTTGCACGTTGAAACAAAGACAGCTGAACTGTGAATATATGACTTCACATACATTTGATCATATCCAAACAAATATGCTCTAAATATTTTTTTTTTCCTTTTACATTGTACTTGACATTGGAAAAGCAACTCATTCTCTTCAGACGATATGAATGTAAAATATGCATGTGTGGTTTATTTCTCAGACACACCATTAACTGCAATTTATTTTATTTGCAAATGTTTGAGTTCTACATTATGGCCATTATGAAGCTCAGAAAGTTTTAAATCCCACAGGAATATTCACCTCAACTGCATCACATAAACTGGTTACTATAATTTAAGTGTAAGTATTACTCTCACAGTGCTGCTCCACATTGATACAATGACTCATAATCAAATCTCCTGCTTCAGAGTTTCTGTGAGTTGCTTGTAGGTGGTCGAAAGCATTACTTCCACTGAATCTCACCATTCTTGGGGCACAGTTGACTAAATGTGAGCAAGATTTGGGGATCTCCCCCTT
>NW_010538139.1:53710-69792 GCF_000687285.1 Phaethon lepturus | reverse complement strand
GCAGGAACACGGACTGGCGCTCTCAGATACTTGGCTAATACTTCCTTTGGCAAGAGAGGGGTCAGTTCAGTTACCATGGTTGATGCATGGAGGCATTTTCCTTCAGGTCAAACTGGCAACTGCCTTAGGGTTTTTCTTCCACCTTCTTCTTCGTCAGAGCCCTTGCTCCCCACGGCGATTGTCTGGACATATTTCTAGCCAGTCAATTCCTGCCACTGTGAGGACCTCGGGCACTGGCAGCACCTCAATCTCTCCTGTGTTCTGTCTCAAGCAAATAAACCATTTTGTTTTCACAAGACTGAAAACTGTTAGTTTACTTCAGGTCTCTGAGCAAAACACAGAGGGTCATCTATTTGAAACTTAATGACCTGTGAAGTAGAGAAGGTCGATCAAATGACCATCTCCATTTTCTAGAAAACTAAAAAGCAACTGTATATGTTAGGATTTGTTTCAGCTTTATATACATACATGAGGAATGTCAGTATGTCATTTTTAACATTTCCTCTGTTGTAATAGTACCGTACAGTTATACTGTTTTGAAGAGTTATGCTAACCTCTCAAGTTACCGAAAGCATTAGCCAAGGATATCTGGCAGAATGAAACTTTCTAGGAAACTGTGTTTCATTTAAATCCAGGAGCAAACTGTGAAGCAGATCACTTTTAAAGATCGATGTCCATTTTTTAAAAATGCCTCTTTAATTATAGCTAGCCTAAAACGTTATGACCATTAGTGTTCAGTTTTAGTGTCTATGTAAGCCTGCAGTAAGGCATGACAACAGATTACTGCAGCAGCAGGTAAATCCTCCTTTGTTTCTTTTGTTAAAAAATACTGCTACTTACAGAAATTTTATATAGATGTACAGAAAATACTTTTTTTTTTTAATTGCCCAAAGTCATCTCCTTTAGGTCATCCACGCTACTGGTGTGGAATTCACTGAACAGGCAAGAAATCCAGTATGAACCAGAATGTACTGGTCAAACAATCCACATAACTAGCACACATACCAGTAGGTCACACAGTAAGTCTGAAGTAAAACGAAATTCAAAAAAAAAGTCATTAGAGACTGAGAAGTCATTAGCCTTTGGCTTTCTCTGCTACATGATACTGTTTCCACTCTGGAAGTATTAGTGTAATACCTGAATGTTGCTCGCATCTGTTCTCAAGGAGTCCAAAGTGACAGGACCAGGATACCTGCCTGTGCCACACTGCTCCCCAGACAGGACTTTCACAAATTTATTAGGTTTTTTTGTTCTTGATTTCTTTTTTATTAACCTCATTATATTTTATCTATCCACTTTCTTGCCCCACGATGTTTTTCATGGAACTATGTCACAATCATTGAATTTTCTTTGTCTGCGGAGAAAGATTTTACTATTCCCACACTCCAAATTAAGTAGGACTGTAAAATCGGAGCTGAGACTCTGCAACAGTCCAGCCTTTGGCTTCTCTACTGTAACCGATAAAGATAAACTGCTTTTCCAACTTCTGTTTGAATTGGCTGCTACTTTCAACACAGATGAAATCTGACAGGAGTAATCAGGTTTTAAAAACATTTCTTCAACTCCAGCAGGCAAGAACATTTTTCAGAAAGAGTCCTTTTTTTTCTTTTGGAGATTGAGGATTAAACATACCTTAAAAGGAAGGAGCAGGAGGAGAGAATAGCAGTGTGTATATGGATGAAAGTCAGCTGAAAATTAATCGTTTTACATACCATCATCTTTTTATGATCTGGAAACTCCAGGCCAAAATAGTCGCCTTCAACAAGGTTCAGGTGGTTGCAAACAGCATCATGAAGAACTTTCCCTGGAGCTCTTTGCTGTAAGAGGAAAAGAAAGCCTAGGGTTACAAAGATGCTTTTAATTAGTAGCAGAAAAGTTACTGTGCTGAGAAATGGTTCAGCAAACACCATTGTCAAAACAGTTTACAAAATCAGTAGATATTCCAACCACACCCACAGGGCAGCTGACAATAACACTAGTTTTAAAACTACAAAAAATATCCATCCATCCCTGGATGGCAGCTCAGAATCCATCTTTAGTGCATTTTTATTTTTGAGGGAAAAATATTATGAAATCAAAATGGTAGAAGACGGGGACTTGGGATATAGTTTTCTTACATCTGACATGTAAATGTGCAATGCAGTAAGGTGCCGGTCTCTAGGCTATACTGCTACTATGAATTTCGAAAGACAGCTATTTCATCCCATGGCCCTTCAAGCCATGTCAGGTGGTGCTATGTACAGCTGTGTGCAACCTAGTGAAACCAAAACATTCACCGACAGACCTGTCATACAAAACACAAGGGGCTGAGGGTTTGCTGGACACTGCTTGATATGCCACAGGCTCAAGTCCTGGGTTCTACCTTCATACAGGCTTATCCTGAGCCTCCCACTGTCAGGTGCTGAGGCTGGTCAAGGCCTGTCTGTGCTACCCTAACAGAGTTGTTGAGTAATTCAGAGGAATCAAGAGCAAGCATTTCCTTCCACACACTGAAAGTCTTCCCTCTATAAAGACCAGATGTTCTAGTCCAATATTAGCTCCCAGAGCCAGCGCTTTGCTGATTGTAAGGATTCTTCTCATCAGCACATCAGTTAAATCCACACCTGCAGCAAATACTGTGAATTACAGCTCACCAGCAAGTCTTCAGCAAAAAGCACTGTTTCTGTATAAAAAAGCCAATCAGTGAAATCAAATATTTTTGTTCCTTGGACAAATGCACCTATTTTAGCTCAAGAGGCCCTGAAACACAGTTCTCCACTCACTTCAGAACAAATAATAACCCATTAAACTGCACAAACTCCACTGTTACAAGAGACCCATCACAGCCCAGACAAGTGCCTTTGCATTCAACCTACACATTGGCCCTTTCCTTATCTCCCCAGTAAATAATCACTAGAGCAAAATAAAACAGCAGTAACAGAGCCAACAAAAGTAAACCGTTAGAGGCAGGCAGTCCGGTCAACCTGGCTCAAACCTGAGCCTGAGTCTAGGTCTCAGCATCTCCAGGCAGTGGAGGGCAGCATGCTACTTGCTGGAGGGCACCCAGCTCACACCCATGCCCTCCCAGATGTGTCACCAGAGAGTTTGGTCTCTATTTCACCGGGATACCAAAAAACAAATCCCCTGTTTTTTTCCACCTAGCGCAATACCCGGTTTCCAGCCACAGCCCTAAGTACAAAGCATCTTTCCAAAGGCAATTTACCTAACATTGTCTAATATGAATTCTTAAAAGTACCCAGTAGCAAGGCTTACACCAAAGAAAGTAAAAGGATGACAATTTTCTGGGGAAGGCACAGGATATATGTGCCACCACAAGCGGTGCTGTCACCCCGGTGATGCAGGACATGATGACCAAACCCTTCAGCGCTGGCTGGTTTTGAAAGTCGGAAGGGAAATGCCAAGCTCACCTCTGCAGGAACTTGCTGAGCAAGTTGTTACCCAACATACTCCCAGTGCCTCTAACAGACCTATGGCATCAGGAAGCAATGTTCACTTAGATTATTTTATTCACTGTTTGTTAACATTACCTGTAGCAGCAAATACTAGCCTCAGGAATACTGTCAGAAAAAGATCAAGAACGATTGTAGGTAGGAGTACTAGTTTTATTAAGCATTCATCATAACCAACCTTGCAGTAAACTGAAGTAATTCATACCAAAATGCGAAATAGAACAGAGAAGATACATATACTGTGTATCTGTACTATGTATCTGCTGTACTATGGCCCTCCTATAGCGTAGGCTTTTCCCGGTGCATTTACATGACCATCATGAAAGTCTTGTACACTGGGATGAGGGAAGGTCATCAACAGATACAGAGAATTCAAGGAAAAAGACATCTATTTTTCTAGACAGAGCGCTTTTGATCTGATGTAATGCCATCCAAAAAACTCTCAAGTGCAAATGTACTGGAACACACTCACTTCATATTCTCCACCTTCATTAAACCAAAAGCATCCCCAAGGACCACCGCCCAGCCCGTGCCCGCCGTCGCGTCTCATGTGTCAGATCTCACAGAAAGCTTCCCATGTTTTCCACTCCATCTATTGCTGTACGTAGGCACATCCAAACATTCATCATCTCTTAATGAAAGAGCTTCCCAGGAAGTGCATTTTGTTTGAGGCAAGAGATTAATATTAAAAAGACATTAGATCAAGTGTAATAACAATATTAGTTTACTGCTCCGAAAATACACCTACAAATGATTTAGAAACTTCAGGCAAATGCTCCTGCTCCCAGACTAGTCTCAGGCCTCCCCAGTTTGGCTGGGGCCACTAGAGAGTGGAAGGATGTGTTTAACCACCACCGTTGCAGCAAGGAGCAGAGGATATTTGCTTTCATCCAAGTGCACAACCAGAAAAATGGAAACGTGCCTGTGCATATGTATGTATATGCCTTACTAAAGTACCCGACGGACTCCTGTCTGACAAAGATGAAACTTCATCGTTCCTCCTGTGAAAAAAAGGTGTCTCTGGGAGAATGGAGATTTTGACCAACAGGAAAAAACAGGCAGAGAGCCCACTTGCATTAACACACCGCCCACGGTTAGCTGAGGAGAGCAAGCCTGTCTGATCTCAGACCATGAGTAAAAGCATCTGATTAAAACCTGCTGAGTGTTTTCATAAAGTTTTTTTCTTACAGGCGTTTAGACGATGGAGTGGCAGTTTTGTAGCATTTATGTCACTTGGCATTTTCTCTGGAGTGTGCCTCGGTAACATAAAATGCTTCTTACTCAAGTATTTGCAAATAAGATTATTATTCTGAACTCATCTTAGCTTTGATCTGTCTACCTCAAGATAAAATCTGACAGTTTATTCACAGGAGACTCTGCACATATAAAATCTGCTGCGATTTAGAGCCTGATGATGCTCTGTTCTTGCAGGACCAGAAGGAGAAGTACAACGTCCACAAATGCAGGAACTCTCCCATCTCACAGAGATGTTGATTCAGTGCAGTTCCATGACATCCCTACTAAAAAATTTAAACACAACAAATTAAAATCTCAGTCTGCTGGGTATGGAAGCAAACCAGCAGTCACTCAGGTCACAGCAAACATGAGCTGACAGAGGAAGCATTCAGGAATGAGTGCACCACACCGATGACATCATCTGCAGCCAACAGTCTGACTTGAGCGTGGTTACAAGGCCTATGGGACAACACAAGATTTCCCCAGAACTTGGAAGATGTTTTCCAGCCATCAAGTGTGGCCCCGCTGCCATGCCTCAGACAGCGAGCACAAGGCAAGCTTCATCAGCTCACACCCCACAGCGCTGCGGCTGCACCCATGTCCCATGAGCCACAGCTTGGACGCTTTCCCTGCTCCACAGTGGCACAGGTCTGATTTGTGGGGGCCCATGAGACGCCCAAAATAGCTATGCATGCATTTAAGGTTGCAGGGTGGGGAAAGGCTGTACTATGGCCCTCCTATAGCATAGGCTTTTCCCGGTGTATTTACATGACCATCACGAAAGCCTTGTATACTGGCATGAGGGAAGGTCATCAATGTGGAGGACATGGAAAAGGAGAGCCGGGAGACCTTTCACCTGCTCTCCCTGAGCATCACCAAATGAAAGCTTGCACCCAGGAGGGAAAAAACAGACCCAAAGGTAAAGATCGAAGGAGGATGAGGCATGCAAGTGGGACATTGATATGGAAGCTGCCCCCATGAAGGCTGGTGGCAAGACCATACCTCCAGGCCATTTGCTACCGCAGATGCCACACTGTAAGGCAGTGAGGGAACAGAAACAGGAGGGTACGCTATACGCGTGGAATACAACTGGGGGAAGATCACACGCAACACCCAGGAGCTTGCCAGCAGCTGCAGCAGGTGTCAGTCCCCTGCTCCTGTTTTTGTTGACAGCCAGATTCTTGTATAATCAATGAAGAAATATTGCAGCTCCAGAGGGCAATTCTTCCCATCCCAAAGCTATGAACTTTTCCTTAGCAATACAGTTGTACTCTTCTACTCTTGATGACAAAGAGCCCAGACACCCGTGTTACAGGGTTCACTTTAGATGAGGTGATTCCCAGCCATACTGACAGCAGGGAATTACTATTATTCTCTTCAGGTGGTATTTAGTTACACCAAAATAACATTATAAATTTATTGCAGTGAAAAGCAGCTCACTGATTTCCAGCCACACATCCTTATTGCTTACTGCATTTTGAGTTGGCCTTTCACTTAGCTCTGTGAAATCACATTTTAAAAGTCATTTTACATTTTCAGGGAACATCAGGCCACTAAGTTCTAAATTATGAATAATGTGCATCACCACATTTAGCTGCAAGCTATGAAGGTACCCAAAGTAGCCTGCTGTACGAATTGTGCATTCAACATTTGCTGTCTGCTCATTATTTCAGTCCTACTCAATTCACCCTCCCTCTACTCCCACCAAAATCCAAAACAGTATGTTGTTTATAAACTTCCAGTAGTGAATATTTTAAAAGGTTCAACAAGTCTTTCATGTTCTAGCAATTGCCAATCATTTAAAAAAAACCTCCCTCTACATACTTGTTTAGACCGTTCTTTGGCACAGACTGCAATACAGATTTTTAAAAAAAGAAAGTGCATAGTAGTATCTGGAAGATATCCAGGACTTCAAAAGAAGTGGGTTTGGACACATTCCCCCACTGCCCAGTTAATTTAGCAATTATTTCACTAATCATCTACCAAAGAGAAAAAAGTGTCTGTTTAGGATCAAATAGTGATTTTACCATTTTTTATTTGTCTAGCCAACTAATCTCAGATCCCAGACTGAACAGGTCTTTAATTGGAAGGTTTTTGTTTGTTTGTTTCTTTTTACATTACTGAGCAGTAATACCAGGTTGAAAAATGAAATAAAGTAAGCACTTTCTTTAGAACATCTGCAAAGTACATCCCATCAGTGCTTTGGTGAAAGTAAGAGCTAGCTTCACACGATCAAAAAAAAGTAAGTTTGTTTTTAATTGCACTTGCTTGTGCATTAGCAACAGCTGATGAGAGAAAATAACTCTTTTACATTAATGTAAAAGAAAAAGGTACATTCATCATTCACACCTGTCACAATATAAAGGCAGACATTTCTTCCACTAATGCCTTGCTCCTGTCACATTTTCAGTGCTCAAAAATGAAATATGACAATTTAGTCAAGCTAAATATTTTATAAATACTTAAATATTATATTGTACAAAGTTTAAACACTAAGTTTAAAATTGTATTTGTTCTTTTATGGGAAATCACCCTGAAAACCCCTTGTACTTCAAATCAGTCTGATTCTCAAATTATTTTTATATTCCAGTTTAAACAACTACATTGAAACGATAGTGAAATCTTCACCCAGTACTTTCATGACTATTTCTGAAGTCATATACAGTCATAATCAACACTAAAAGTAAAAACTCCACATTCTTAACAGCATGAATTTTCTCATTTATTCAAAGCTGTTAAAAATTATATGTATATCTACAGCACTGAAAGGAAAAAAACCCAACCAACAAGTGTCCATGATAAGGAAATACTATAAAAATAACCTCAAAGATGAGATTGAGCAACATGGTTCTTAATCAAATAACCATGCCGAAATTTATACTTCAAAGGAGGCTTGAAAACTACGCACAGGAGAACAATGCTGTCAGCATCAGAAGACAAATTTCATATTTTAAACAGCTCTCCTTTCTGGTGTAAAATGAAATGCATAATTCATATTTAGCAGAAGTCTGTTGCCCGAAGGGTGGGATTAAAAGCAATAAGCACTAGTCTGAGTGTTGCTGCTCTGGACCTAATGCTGCCAAGACACTTGGAGATCCTCTGCCCTTTTCCACCTCTCCTCCCTTTCCAAGTCTAGGCGTTAATCCTATAGGAAGGATTAGACAACTATAAAAATAGCTTTAGACCATAAAGATAGCACTTACACCTGGGCTTACTAGCTTTTACTTTGCTGTTCAGCTTAGGCTGGGTAGTTAGGAAGCGCTGGAAGAAGTGCGACTCGTCACCCCTACGCACCAGGTCAAAGCAAAGAGGAGAAAGTGACACCTTCAAAGAGAGCAGCCACACGCTCCCACCACTACTTCTAAGCATGCAGATCCCCGCTCTGTGCCTGCAGCCACCAGGTATCCACCCCATTTGGAGGAAGAGTGTAAAGAGGCAAATTTTCTTGATAACCTAAAGGCACCTCATTTATTTTAAGATATTTTCCATTTGAATGTAGTTGAAGGCTCCACTCCTGGCATATATCCCACGTGCTTTTGCACAGACTGCGCACATACCATCAAAGGCAGGATGGAGGCCAAATGCAGTAACTCTGCAGTAACAGAGTCGGTCTCTCATACTGCCTTAAAACCAGGCGATTGATCATCTGCTCTGTGTGCACAATAAGACTATTTAGTGTTCCTTTCTTTCAAGATTTTAGTGGACTGCTTTCCCACTTTTACACTCACCACATAAGCTGTGTTCCCTTTAATGCCAGTGCTTGCCTTCCATAGTCTCTGATGTACACTTTTAGCCTTCAATCTATTTTGCTGGTGCTGGCACCTTTTTTTAACAGTGTGATTGTACGATATGGAATTTTTTACTTTTTTACTTTTACTCCAAATACCTGCCCTTAAAAAAAACCAAGCAGCATCAAAGTTACACTTTTCCCCCCCACCCATCATCTACGATAAACAAGACTACTTCAAAAATGACTATTTCAGATATGTGATCGCTAACCAAAAATCAACACAGCAAACAACTACCAAGGCAAATATACAAAGAGAAGGATTTTAATAACCATCTCATTTGCTTGCATTTCTAGCAGCTTCTCCAAAAGAAACGTGCAATTTTCTACACTTGAACAGACACAGATTTGTTATTGTAATCATGCTCTTGGATTTCTGATCACGACAAACTGGCTTATGTCAAAATATTTTCTAAAACAGGCAAAAGCAGAAGGACTAGACTTTACACTCGCTTCTAGTGCCCCAAATCAACTGTACTAGAAATAGCCAACAGTAAAATTCAGGTGAAAATGACATACTTACCAGGAAAAGAAATAACTAAATAATCCTTTTTAATAGTTACATAGCATGGAAGGAAAAAGAAAAATTTTATCTAGGAAAGCTATTGTAAATAGCTTTGTGATAAGTATTTTTAGTAGTGCTTTTTCGTAACAGCAGAGTCAGACTAATACAAAATTCAACTACAGTAAATCCTCAGGTAACTGTACATCTCCATAATCACAGTACATCTCCATAATTACAGTACAGTAAAGCTACTGGAATTGGAGGCTCTCCTTGGTCTCTTTTCGCTTGGCTCAAAATCATAGCTTTATAACTTTATGGGCAAATACCACCCACACTGTATTATATACGCCATTTCAATGTGCAAGTGAGGAAATAAAAAAGGAGAAGAGATGGGCCAGGCACCCTCAGAACTGAGCCTTTCATTCCACAGACCAACCTGTCATCTTCAGGTGTAACGATGCAATCATTTCATTTCTTTGCAGTTCTTACAAATGCAAACAGATATTAATACTGATTTTATTTCCCACCTTTAAATTACTCTAATTTCTACTTGACAAGGGAGTTTGTTACTGCAGAGCTAGCAGCAACCACCACAAACCTAGCAGAGCCCTTTGCAAAGAAGAAGAAAGGGGAGGAAAGAGGTAGATTCTTGCAGCTAGGAGAATTTCCTCCTCAGGTAGCTGTAGGGACAAAATCCCACAGGAGAATTTATTTTGCATGTCCATCCCACTGCCATCAATGCCAAAGGAAATCTGGAACTTCTCATCAGCTAAACACCACGAACCCTATAGACCAAAAAATGTGCAGCCCTTGCTTGCTGCAGTCTAAGTACACATCTATTTATTGCAAAATGTTGTTCATGGTGAAAAGCATTAACAAAACACTTAATGAATATTTTCCCAGTTCCCTGGTTCCTTTAGCTGCATTATAGCATCTTAACTAGCTGACATCTAACTCAGCTAGAAAGTACAACTGACTTTGTCTGAACTTTTCTGAAACGATCTTTTAAAAAAACCTACATTTGACACAAATGTACCTAAAAATCACTTTATCAGCTTAACAGGGATGCTCTGATAGCCTCTGCTAATGAATTCAATTGAAAAACGTCACTGTTGTCTGCCTAACGATCCTCTAAGAAATTGTCCCAATGAGGACAATGCATGTCTTCGTGTGAAATGTGAATGCTGATCTCAGTAACTCCGCAAAAACCCTAACCCCAAAAAACATCAAACTGCAACAACATGTTTGCACAAGCTAGTTAGTCCTCCTGAAAAAAAAACAAAAAACAAACCTTGTTCGTTGTAGTAAAACTATTACTGTTAGCTTCCTTCAGATAGGTGTAGAAGATTTGTGGGAAATCAGTAGTGGCAGAGTGAGTCTTTTAAAAGTAACTGTTTAAGACTGCAAAATTTCACAAGCCAACCATTCAATTCTTGGAGACTTCCAGCAGGAGACTCTTGCCAGAGCCACTGTTAGTAAAAAAAAATTACTTTCCCTGAAAATAATTTCAAATGCACAGTGTGGACAAGAAAAATGAGGCATTAAAAGAACAATGAGAAAACTTACTAAAAATACGTCATCTTACTCCTTAAATTAGCTCTTGCAAATGCTGAGTCATCTCTGCCTAATTTTACTAGCAAAACTAAAGAGTGGTTTGTGGCTGTTCTTTATCCCGTTAGCAAGGCAAACATCCACTGCTGGAAGAGACTATTTTCCTTTCTGAAGAGTATCATCAGCATGACATACTCCAGCTTCAGAGCCTTGACACTGAATGGTGATGACTTGCGAGAACCAGAGCCAGCCCATCATGAATTTCAGATCCTGGAGTGAGTTGCAGGGCAGATGCATAAACCAGTGCTTTCCTTATGACCTGAAACAAACTACTTTGCAAATCAGCACTTAAGAAAAATGGAAGGCAACAATAGTTTTGTGTTACGTGGCTTTTCTAAAACCAGGTGCATGCTAAAAAAGCTTCTCGGAAAAGCTGTGTCTTGTTGAGAGGTACAAGAAGGGAAGGAGTCACCCTAAAGCCATCACAACTATGACACCAAAACCCTTAGTGGAGACGCAGGGATGCCAGCAAGCACCTCTCTGACAAAGATTACCTCCGAATTATCTATGTTTAATTGACAGACAGGGGGTGTAACTGGGCAGATGGGGACATCTGCCATAAGCCGCACCTTCACCACGAGCCTCTGCCCACAGAGATGTACCTGACGGCTATGGGCACAGCCTCCTGCAGCGCAGGGATGCCCACAGCACACGTGTGCACGCTGTGGGCACTGGCTTTGGAAAACACTCTGCAAGACTCGTTTTGAGAAACTAGATGGGAGTTTGATGCGAAGCTGATAGAACCTAATTTTTCAGAACGTTTTCTTTATAGAAAACTGTTTCACTGAAGCTCAACTCTGGAAGCAAGTACATACCTGTCAAATAAATGTTGATATTACTTTCCCTCCCTGCGAGCAAAAAACTGAATGAGTTTAACCCCCGGCCTCGGCGCTATTTAGCAGCACACTGTGCTCCTTGTTTCTCGGGAAGAGCTGCAACTGAGGCTCAGAACACTCATTAAAAATACCTCAGATTGAATTTCATAGCCCACAACTTTTTAAAAGGAATATAATGGCACCATTCAGGGCTTTCAGTGTATTCCAGCAGCATAGCAGCCAGCGCGTAATTGGGGATGGAAACCTCAATCTCTGTGACACCCTCCACCTTTTGCCCCCCCCCCCTTACAACTCTTCTCTGTTTCAAGGCAAAAACTGTCTAACCACCTTCTTGGGGTTTTTTTTTTAACATTAAGTAGTGCTTGAGAAGAGAATAAAATTATTCTACTATTCAGACTTTCTTCTCTGTTCTCTTTGCCTGCTCGTTTTTCCTCATTTTGTTTAGCCATAAGCAAACACTTTACTAGAATGAAGGAGTAGGCAATTCTGAAGCCATCAAATGTGAAAACAGAGCCCCTACATGCAGACTGGAAACATGAGAACATGGAGTGTTATGACTATATGGGAATTATTAACTACAAAACCAGACTGAGATGCAAAGTGGTTATTTACTATTTTTATTTGGCTACATTTTAGTTTAGCCGTGATTCTAGTAAAGCCCTTTGAAGAAAATAAATCATTTAAATGCAAGAACTCTTAGGCCCAGGAAAAAAAAGAAACGAGAGTTGATCAGGCAAAATATTAAATCCTAAATCTAAAGGAAAATCAAATGTAACAGGCAAAAGCTTCTGATAATCCCTATTCAGCCCTATTAATCTATTCTAAGACTATTAATCTTAGCAAGACCTGATACCATCAGATAGTAGGTATTTTACCTTTTGCTTTACAAGGGGAAGAAAAGCACATTTTAAGAATAGGATACAGAACTTTTCATGACCGGATTGCTAACCTGAAAGGACACCCTTAGATGAAGCCTTCAACCTGTGGCTGCTGCTAATCCATAATGTATTCACATTACACCCTAGCCTTTGCCTTCAGCCGGGCTACAGCTCCAGCTGGATCTAGTGCTCCTACAGCCACAACACGAGGCAGGGTAAGGAAGAAATTTAAACAATTAAGACTTTCTGTAGGATCTGCTTGGTACTGACCTGTCTTGCAAAACCAACGTGGACTGGCTAAGGAAAAGCTTCGCTGTAGCATCCAACTATTACTCCAGATTAGATGTGGAGTAATCCTGTATTTTATGTGTGAAGCTGAAACAGAGATGGTTCTGAGTTCATTCCTAATGAGTAAAATTTGTATCCAGAAAATGTCCACAAAAAGCGAAACCTCCAAGTGCAAAACATAAGTCTCAAAAGCTATCTCATCTTTACGTATCTGAAAGGCAGGAGTTTTGGGTTGTTTTTTGTCAGTCAGGTTCCCAGTATGCAAGAGTTTCTCGTCTGGTCATAAAAAATCTGTAACCAACCCAACAGACTCAAACAGCTTGGTAACCTTTGTAACATGGATGTAGAGAAAATGCATTCAACATTTCTCTAAGCAGCCTCAAAAGACCTTAAGACCAAATACACTGGGAGTCTGAACTGTCTTTTAAACATGTAAAGAACAACACAGGAGAAAAAGTGAGAACTGTCTCTGCACCTATGGGATTTGCAAGGGAAGGTACAAGCTCTTTGTTCTGTGCATCACTGTAAAGTGCTACCTTTGGTGGGACACAAACCAGTGTGGAAAGAAAAACAAGGGGAATTGGTGTAGTGGGTGTTAGAATAATGGCTGCTTCTACCAATAGATTTCAGAGGCACCTTGTAATGATGTAGTCAAGTCACATTTTCAAGGACAGATGAAAAATAACCACGTCCCTTTTTAATACAGCTACACAGTTTTTCAGAACGATCCTCAGGAGCTTTTCTGCTCGTTCTTTGCAGCCTGCCTGCAACTCACAGCGGCTCCTAACACAGCAGACGCTTTGAAAAATCCACCCACAAGTCATCCCAGGTCTCTGAAAGATGAAACTGGCTCTAGATTGTAAAAGTCTGATGAATGGTTGTATTATCAAACAACACAGCACCGTAGCAGTCAGCAGGGAGCACAAACAGAGGAGTGGTGCTGGTGCGCACCAGAGCAGCAGTGACTTAGCCTCCAGTCAACTTCAAAATCCAAAGCTGCTGGGACTGACCCATATGTTGAATCTAGCATTAAATAGCAAAGCAGCGGAGACAGAGCAGAGATCTGCTTATACATTTGTGGCAAACCAGGGAAAGAAGGGATTTGTGCTTGTATCTGCAGGGCAGGGGGAAACGGAGGGGGGAGAAAGGCCAGGAGGGCTTCTAAGCTGCACATGATGTTGTCTGTTAACAGCATGTGGTCTGAGCTGGGCAGAAAGCCTCTCATCCATCCTCAGAGGGCTTCCTCCTGACAAGGTTTTTCTCTTACCTGCGTTGAACTTGGGACATTCAACTTTCGCCTGATTTCCCACCCCTTCTTCTGCCTATGTGCGCGCTGCGTGTGTGCGCGTACAGAGGTGTGTACCTTACAGAACTGCCTGTGCCTGCAGCTAGTGTGCAGTACTTCAGAGGGAAATAGCTTACACCCTCCTGCTTCATTGCTTGTTTAACCACACAAAATGTTCGAGCGAAGGGGATTCCTAAGAGATCTGTTTTCTGTCACTGAGATAGAGGCCTCAAATATCAAAGGAAAGCAACACCATGTTATTATCACAAGTACATTAACAGAGTCTGAAACACAACTTGTATGGCTTCTATTTTTTTTTAACATGCAATACTGTTTTCTTTTATGCTCTGTTTAAAAACATGTGTTGTACAGACTTAGTTACTGTGATTTGGGTTTTAGACAATATTTAAAATAAATCTTAAGGCACAGCAGATTTACAGAGGCAAACAAGCGACTCACCTGTTTTTTTCCTAATGACAGTATACAGCAGTGCTGTATTAGATACCTCTTCGATATAGATGAGCTTTATCAGCAACAACAGGCTTTGTGGGAAACAAGAGTTCTCTGTTCAGGATACGTCAAAGAGAAGTCTTTGGGGATGTGCTATCAAAAAATCAAACATCAGGCTGACATAATGTGACTCTTTTCACCACATTTTCAGTCTTAAGTTGAATTCCTCCAGAAAAGAGAGTTTTAATTCATTTAACATTGAAGATAATGTATGTAACTGGAAAAGGATTTGGTTTTATCTAATTTGCGTTTTTTTCTTAGTGAGGAAAACCAAATCCTTATATGCTTAAAGATGGCATACATCTCATTTTAAATTTACATCTATAAATACGCTTTATTCAGTGTTAATATTCAGGTAATTTCCAGATTCCTGGGGTATGCAAGAGTGAGACTCTTATTTACAACATAACAGCATAATTGGATGCTACAAGTGATCATTACAGAGATGTCATTTAAATATATCAATAAAGATTGCCACGGAATTATTACCTGTCAGCATCTGAGCAACTTGTCAGAAACACACTTTTCCATCTTCTGCTTTTTATTTTAAGGGTAAGTCCAAATTAATCGCACCTAACTCTAAGCACTTAATTGAGGTGCCTAAGGCAGAAGAGTAATTTTCCCAAATTCCTGTCTAATCAACAGAGGGGAAATAAGCGCTTTCAGAGTACCAGTCAACCTAAAGTCTGAATCATGTGGGAGGTGGCCCCTCTTCCTCCACATTTTCATAAATCAGAGTAACTACAGCTGGCATAAATATCTTACTGAAAGACAGTTTTGCATGGAAATATATTCTTTATAATATGTAAGTTTAAAAAGAAAAAAATAAGAACTGAGGAACCTTTACAATGTAAAGAGGTTCATATTTATTTAAAACAGAATTTTGGCTCTTACAAGAAGACATTTCAGAAAATGGCCAAAATAAAAGCAGAGTGTTCCCACTCGCTCCTTAGATGGGCTTTGAAACTCCCCAACAGAAAGCAAAGGGAGATAAAAGTAATCAACGTGCAAAGAGAATGCACCGCTTGCTGAAGGTGCCTCCAGATGGATGAGCCAGTGCCGTCACAGCCAGAATTCCGCACCATCAGCTACCTCCTGCCTGAGAGCAACTATCCTTTCTGGCCAGGCATGTAAGCAGAAAAGGAAATGGAGTTCTACAAAGCAGCAAGAGCCCACCTGCCCAGCACTGCATTGATGAGATCAGATTTGCCAAAGCGCTGAAAAGGATGACATCATTTTTTTCTAGGAACAGTTTTAACAGGAGATAGAAACCTTATGATAGGCTTCACATATCAACAGCCACTTCCCGTAAATGTTAATTGTTTAAAGATCACAAATATCTGGAAATAAAAGCTAGCAGAATATTGCTTAGAATTTACCACTAATCATCTATTATATTAATTGACTTATTAGAAAGTTGCTCCAGATTTGTTTTTTTTTTTTCCAAATTGAAGAATACTTTTGTACCTCATGTAAGACTTAATAAATATCCTTCATCCTTGCCTATTTATAAAATGTTTAGGTTATCCATGTTCTCACTAACCCTCAAGTGAAATTCTGGGTCAGCATATACACATGCTTCCCTCATCTCCACTGAAACACTGTCTTGCAACCAGTTTCAGAATTACCTTTCTTCACCATAATTTACTTAGAGAAGTCAGACTACCCTGCCAGACTCAGGACAAACCTACGTAGGG
>NW_010538139.1:26898-53696 GCF_000687285.1 Phaethon lepturus | reverse complement strand
GAACTTCTGCATACAGAACACCACAATGGCACTGAACCATGATTACTGCTTGCACACTTCTTGCAGCGGCTTTTCACACATTTTTAATCACAACACCTCCTAATGCTTGACAAAGGACACCATGTGACGGAACAGAGAGAGTCACAACCCTGGGTGGGCATTAAGGAGATACTATTATCAGCTCTTGGTTTTTTAGACTGTAAATATTTAGTAAATAGGGAGCTAAAATTACTTGGTACCAAATCCTGCGCATCGAACAAGGTCTTGGCCAGGAGAATGGCGTAGGCTTTGCAGGATGAGAAAGAGCCACATGTCACTGGCATGCTGCTGGCTTTTCAATTCTTACCAGCTCATCAACACTCCTCAGCAAGTTCATACAAGCTGAGTGAAGGCAGTGACTGCCAAGTCCCAGTGAGAGACTCCTGCAGAGCACACGCTGGGCGAGCTGAGGAGGTTGGCCATCATGCCCCAGGTAGGCCAAAGACTTGGTGACCAAACAAGGAGCTGCAGTTCTGCTTCTAGCCATCCAGAGATCACACCAAGAAAAAAGTCTTCACGTTTGTAGTAAAATAACAGGTCTAGAATCAGGCTGAGGAACTGCAGACTAGCAAATACAAAGGTCTGTCATCCCTGGAATTTACATCTCATCGCCTTTTTTGGTACTGAAATCTAAAAAAGTAATCGATATGTATTATGGGGACTTACAACACAGACAATTTGCTCCAACAACAAAGTGAGGTTTACTCGTGACAGTATGATACAGAGATTAGACCAACGATGGGTTTAACGTGTGGCTCTCACCTGTGGGACCACTGTACCCAGACACAGTCTTTGGCTTGGAGAGAACTAGTACCTGCTGTTCAAAAAGCAGCAAATGACAGCAGCCAAATCCTCCTGTTCTTTCCACGTGCTGGCACGTGCCTACAGCCACCACAGCTGCCCCTACTTTCTCTCTGCGGCCTACATGGAAAGGAAAAAGGGCTGAAAACAAGGATGTTATCCAAAACAGGAATTCGATCCCTTCCCAGATAATTCCTTCTAACCAACATATCACAACTGTAAGCAGACTGCAAACAATTAAGGCCAGGAAAAGGTGAGTTATGATCATCACTGTCGGAAACTGTTGGTTCAGAGGTGTCATGGTTTAACCTGGCCCTGTTCACTGATGGGTCCTGTTGCACTGTGGGAAAGCACTGGAAGTGGAAGGCTGCTGTATGGAGTCCTATACAACTGTCTTTGTATTGCCAGAGTAGACCAGCCAATTCATCTACCATTTGTTCCTCTCTGTCTTTCCAGGTCATTACTGCCAATGAATTGGCATATGATGATAGTGCGCTCCATACAAACTTCAGCCACGTGGTTCGGGTGCACTTTGACTTCATCTGGATCTTTGGATAACTGCTTGTTGTTCAAGTCATCATAAATCACTGCCAGTACACCTAATTCCCTCAGGTACTGGATACCTCTCTCCATGGTGGTCCACTTGCCTGGGTGACACATAAGATCTTCTTTGAAGGAATCCCTTTCCTTCCCACCTGACAGAAGTCGCCTCCAGAGGCTGAGGACTTGTGTCTGTTTTCCAACAGCTTTGTCAATACTCCCTTCCCTAGAAAGGGATCTCAGCTGTTTGGCTTCTTTAACCTCTAATTCCGGGCTAGTGGCCCCATTACCCCTACATCAGAGCAGCCCGGTGACAGTGTGCTCTCCTGGATGACGGCTGAAATTCTTTTGCATATCTTGCAGCGCACTCAGGGATAGAGACTGGGTGGTTACTGTCTATTTTAGTTGTTGTTCTTCATCTGAGGAAAAGGAGGAGCCCTCCTGCCAAGTGCTTTTTTCAGGGGGCAGTGGGTAATTCTTCCTCTTCCTCCTCCTGTTCTTGTGAGGGCCCTGCTTCAGAGTAGTCTGCCTCCTCACTGGCGGGGTGGTATGCTTCTTCCTCCTGCTTCCTCTTTGAAGCTCCTGCATCCCATACTAAATGAGTTGACTTTTGTTTCCAAGATTTCTTCTTGTGTATTAGGGGCGACTGACACTGGCATGGGTTGGTTGCCTGGTTCAGCCACTGTGCCTGTCTTCAGGGTTAGAGTAGCCACAGGTGCCTGTTGGTGTGTTTTCCCTCTCTTCTCCCTGAGGGTGCTGCATGATATTGAGCCATGTTTGGTTGATACTGGCCAGGGCCCAGCACAGTGCGGTAAGTTGTGCCTCTTTGGAATAGCCACAGCATTTTTTTTCCCCCAAACATTCTACCACTTCATTAGGGTTGTGGAGTTGTTTGGGAGTAAAGTTCCAGACCACTGGAGGTGAGAACTTCTCTACATACCTGCCCATATTCTCCCACATGCAATACCACCCACAACTGATCTCTGGGTGGTATTCTTAAATGGTTGTTTAACCTTAAACGAGTACAAGACCAGAAACACATTCAGTAGACATAGCAATAAGAACATGCTGGTTTGAGGATCCCAAGGATATTCAAAATCCTCAAGAGTTATTGTAATTAGCCTGGAGGAGAAGGGGAAGATAAAGAAAGGCGTCTCCTCCATAGACTGGCAGAGAGCCAGTCTATGAGGGGAAAAGGTAAAAAGTGTAATTATCAATAATTTCTGATAGGCAGCTCCTAAAGTACGGAGGTCACAGCAATGCTAAATACAAATACCAAATTAGTCTCATGGCCAGTCTTACATAATACAGAAAGATGGTAATCTTGACCCAGCTCCCAGGGATGATCAGCAGCACAAAAGGGAGCATATACAGCAAGTAAGGCATTACACAGCACAACTCTGAGAACAAGCCCAACAACTCTGAGTGCAAATACCACAACATTCTGGCCAGCAATGATTAAACTAGTATCATGAATGCTTATAACAAATTAATTGTGACATGCTCTGGTCAAATCTGTCATTATCTCAACCCTTTGTGCCTAATGTTGGGTGCCAAAAAGGACCATTGTGGTTTAACCTGGCAAGTATCTAAAAGAACCACACAGCCGTTCCCTCACTGCTCCTCCTCCCCCTGCAGCGGGATGGGGGAGAGAATCAGAGGGGGAAAAAAAAAAAAGAAAAAAAAAAAGGTAGAATTCGTGGGTTGAGATAAAGACAGGTTAATAGGACTGAAAAAGAAATCATAATAATGCTAAAAGAATATACATAACAAGTGATGCACAGCACAACTGCTTACCACTTGCTGACCAATGCCCAGTTAGTTCCCGAGCTGCAGCCCCTTCCTGGCCAATTCCCCCGTTTATATACGGAGCACAACACCGTATGGTATGGAATATCCCTGTGGCCAGCCTGGGTCAGCTGTCCTGGCTGTGTCCCCTCCCAGCTCCCCGCGCACCCCCAGCCTGCTCGCTGGCAGGCCGGCACCAGACGCCAGACAGTCCCTGCCTGCTTAGCAACAACCCAAAACATCGGCACGTTATCAACGTTATTTTCATCCTAAAGCCAAACCACAGCACTATACCAGCTATCAGGAAGAAAATGAACTCTATCCTAGCTGAAAACAGGACGAGAGGGCACATACTTTCTCCTCCAGTATTATGAAACATGATTTCCCAGTACCAAAACAGGGTGTTCTCCACCTCTAGTTAATTGCTAACCAGGAGAGGTGTTTTCATGCTATTTACTCGGATGGATATTTTCCCCCATGACCCTCAGAGCCTTGCTTGGGTTGAGATTCATCCCTTTTTAAATGTAATTAAGCATCCAGTTGCCCTGGACTTCCTTCATGGCAAAAGGAACGAAAGGGTACTTCCAGAGAAAAACTCAGGCCAGCCAAAACTGAACAGACAAACTTGGCCTTCATCTCATCGCTACTTTGCTTCTCACTCTGGATTATGTGATCTTTAACATCATGGTATGCTTATTTCTTGTTATCATTAACATTCATGAGGTATTTTGTCAATTGTGCTGTTAGGAAACAGATAAGTGCTTACACAAAAGCTACTACGCGTATCAGCATATTTTAAACAGTGTTCCAAAACTGAATTCAAATGACCAAACTACTAAAGACAAATATTTCCCAATTAAAAAAAAATGCAATTCATACCCATTAAGCGGCTCTCACCACCAGCTATTTCAGGATATCCTGACATTAAATCAAATATTTAAGGAAGGGCTTACTTTTTTTTTTTTTCCGAGTGATGCTGTGCCCTTGCTAGAGATTTATAACCAGGGTTAGCATTACACTGAGTAATTTTAAAAGCTTGAGAAATCACAGGATCTGTTGAGGTAATTTCTCTGACACCGCATGTGGATCCAATATTAAACATAAAAATTCCACAGACCACATGTTTGCCGATATGCAAAAAGCCATTCATCCTGAAAGCAGCAGAGATGCGAACTTGCTCCATCAACTGCACTTCAACAAAAGCATGACCACCTCTCTTCCACCACTGATAATTACAATCAAGAGAAGACACTATTAAAATCCATTTTACTCCTCATAATAGCTGGCAACAGTGTCCCTAAATGTTCCTAAATATGCTTTTAATTAAGGCAACGAGTGCATTAAAAGAAACAGATTTCTGTCAGGGCTGAGCTGTGGGGGTGAGAGGAGGGCTTGTGCAGAGTGCTTCCACAGCTGCATCAGTGGCCACGGTGGAATTCAACTCACCCAACTTTGGCTGTCTAGAAGTTACGTGTTTAGTCTAAGCTCATCACCCAGGTTGTCTCTCTGCAGTCAGACAAAGGAGAAGTATCGTGAGAGAAAATTCATCCCATCTGGAGACAGACGTGTCACACACCTGGGGTGAACTGGCCATGGCGGGGGGGCCTCTCATTCCACTGGCAAGTGGGGGAGCCTTTCCTACTTTCCTACTCCCTGTAAATCTGATGTGCAAACAGCTAAAATCAGGTGAGATCAATCTTACCCTAAAACTTGAGGACAGGTAAGATTTTATGGTCTGGCACACTTCTTGCTTCTAATTTTTCCACATGCCTGAGATAGGATACATTTTGTTTTGGGGGAAGAGGGGCAAATAGAAGAAAGAGACATTCTTATAAAGCTCTGTATTTGTTTTAAGCAAGATAACGGTCTTGAAAGGCCTTAAGAAGACAACAGCAGACAAAGCAGAAATAAAGAGCACAGCACTGAGACTGTATTGCAAGAAGATCATGTCCCCAAGCCGGAGCTACAGTGCAGGCTATGAGTAACAGTAAAATCCTCCATTTTCTAAATGTTTTACCCAACACTTATGAACCAGAACTAGAAGCAAAATGTTAAGTCCCATGTTTTCAAACAGTAAAAATAACTGATTCCATTCAATATCATGCTGAGGTCTATTTTCAAAAGAAGCTCCAGGAAGTTTGCTTACCTAAACACAAACACTGAGCAGTTTTCTACATCTAGAGCATTGATGCAACGAAACTCAAGACTGAAGAACAAGATATTCAGTAGCACTATCCTGATCAAAAGAAGGACTTCCATCTTCTTTAGGACTTCAAGTGATGGCTTTAGGAGTCCAACAGTAGCCTACTGAATAAGGATCAAATTTTGACTTAGCAGATCCATCCCGTAAGGGGCTGAGCACCTGTGCCGAGTGAGCCCCCCACCCCTGCAGACATGGCGCTGCTCTTCAGGAATTGAGCAGCTTGCAAGGCCAGCCGGCTGGAATCGCTCACAGTATTTCCCCAGAGTACACGTGGCCCCCGGCAGGCAAAATTTTCCTAGCGGAAAATTGCTCAGCAACGGTCTTCAAGAACAATGAAGAAACTCAAATAGAAAATATGTAAATAAACTGCTTTATGTGTAGGCTGCTGCTTAAGGTCTTAAAATAGATGGCAAATAATGGAACAACACGCCTGTCTAATAGCCGTACTTTTCTAGTTATGAAGAACTGGCATTATGAATTAAAAGAAACACTTAAGCAACTGATATACTCAGTTTCTGATTCCAGTGTCTCCACACTGATAGATCAATAAGTGATTTGGAAAAATATACCTTCTAAAAACCATTAGGTAGCTATCTATTTATACTGTTATATTGAAAATACATGTATGTATGTTTTTTTCCTTTACCACTTAGAGTAACAGACTGAAAAATACCCAAGGCGCATACAATGCATGCAGTTATACAAGGGGCGATTTATAGCCCTATTTTAATGACTGTGTTTGCCAAAGGCAAAAATCTGCTTACTGTTATTTCTAGCAATATTATACTTTACTAAACAGCCAGTCTCGTGTAGAAAAAAAACCACAGCATAAAACACACACTAACCGTTTATGTTGCTGCTAAGTGGTTTGTGAAATCTGGTTTTGTGATTACATTTAAGATGTTTCGTGCAGTCACTATGAGCAAAGTATGCTATGCAGGGGCAGGAGGGACCTCTAACGTATTCACAATAGGCTTGAAATGCTATACTGCAAATCACATCTTCAAGCATCACAGAAGTCCATACATCATCAATAAATAGATAAATAAATAAAATTATGCAAACAAACAAGGCTTCCTTGTTGAGAATGTCTGAAGGTGACCGAAATTGACAACAAAAATAGCCTAAATACTCATATCCCTACAGCAGTATGTCTTTAACAAAACTGCACCTCTAACCTCTAAATATACATAGAAATAACAGTCTAATAATGTAATAACACAGCTGCATTCTAGGATACCAAGAACCATGCTTTGGAAAAAAAAATATCACTCACTAAGTTTTCAAAAGGTGTCATAAGCTAGAGACTTGAGCCTGCAGTTAGAGCAATCAATGTAATACTCTGCATACATGATATACTACTATTTCTAATGGCTTTTACGTGCAAACAACAGGCGCTATTCATTAGGAATCACAAGCCCCTGCTACAACACCAAGAATTACATTTTAAAACTGTCAATCACCTATACAAAGACTGATGGAAAATTTCAACCAAAATTTCGTGCTCAAACTCACCTTTCAATACTTACTATTTATTCTGCTTTACTTTTCTTAGGAGTTTCACTTCTCATATTAAAAAAAACCCAGAACTATAGACATTGGTCCCTTACAACTAGGCACCTTGAACCAGAAACTCTTAAAGTCTTCACAATGTCTCCCAACTCAAGAGCATCACTGTGTCTGAATTACTTTGCAAGTACTGTTTTCACCAAACAGGGAATTTCTCACACTCAACAACATGCTCTCCTCTCTCTTTAAAAAAACAAACAAACAAACAAAACCCCCAACACTTTGCAGTGATTGTGCTGGTCCCTAAACGTCTGTTTTTTAAATGTGTAGTTTCAGGTCACAAAGGCAAGAGGTCCCTTTGTCCATAACTGGAAGGCTAATCTACGGGAACTGTTGCAACCCCATCTATTGCCCTTCCAAAACACAGGCACCCAGAAGGCAGCACACGCTTGCACTCACCGGTCAAGCTGAGGAAAGCTTGTCCCTGCGGCACCAGCTGTGTTAGGGGCACCAACCTTCACATCAAAACTCTGCCCAGAAGTTACTTGCCGCTACTGTAAAGCTGGTTCACATCCTTAAACCAAGAACTAGCACAGGGGAGGGAAGAGGGTGAGGTTCCTAAAATCCACTAGGACTTGATAGCAGCCCCCTCTTTAGAAATTCCCCTGAACTCTCACAAGGACAGGGAATGAACCAAAAACACATTTGGTTTGTTCTACTTCATTTCTGATGTGTGTATGTGTATGTTTTACCTGTAGTCAGTGTTGCTACAGAAAGGCACACACTATCATAGCCAAGCATATTTCAAAATCATATAAAAATAAAGAGGCAACTTCTCCCACTCCATAATCTCTTATTCACAGTTAAAAGTTCATACCCAGTAGAACAAAAATTAATCTCTGATTATGTCAGGACTGAAACAACAAATAATAAATTTCCTCAACCTTGGAAGCATATCTTCTTGCTTTGTTGACATTTGCTTATATGGTTAAAAGAGAGAAATTACAAAACCCCCAACCTTTTAGCCATGTACCATAACAACGAGAGAGCAAGCAGCTAAAGCAACAGCTGCTCTGAGTTGAATCAGAGTTTGCTTAGTGTTCTCAACTCAGAAGTCTGAATGCCTACAACAACAAAAATAAAGCAACTTACTGTAGCAACTTACTGTAGGCAGCCTCTGCCACAGGAGTGGCAATAAGCTTCCTAACTCATTCCAGGTGCAGGAACTTACATAGGTAATAAATATTTTGAGGTGCTGCTGGGTCGTAGGTGGGTATCCCCTTGCCATCCTTTCCTGCTAGGCCTGGTGCATGCCTCAACAGCAGAAGCACCCAATGGTCTAGTGACTCGTACATAGCACAGCGGTGTGAAAGTAATGGCATTCCTTCACCAAGGGTGGAAGGGAGAGGAGAAAGTGTTAAGTGCATTTCAGAGAAGACCTGTGCTAAACATGAGCTGAAGACCAAACAAACTGTATTTGGGGTGGAAGGGAAGCAGAACAAAATAACAAGCATGCACAGAATATTTTAATATTCCTTAGTTTGCCACTTCATTTTCAAAGTAGTAAGTCTTTTCTCAAAGAGATTGATGCCTAAATAAATAAATAAATAAATCTCTTACGCCTTTTCGAACAAAATTTCTAGACTGCTATTTCACATCCTTTATGTGAAATTCAAAATAGAAGCAATGCCCCCAAAAGTAAAACAAATTCTTAGAGAAATAATTCAAAATATGGTAGCCAGTGAGACCAAGATATCCCAAATGAACATGTTTCTGACAAAAGCAGCAATACTCTTCCACAAATGCAGGTGAAATCCAGCATGTCTGATCACATACTACTGTTCCTACGTATTGTGATAATTATCCAGAAAAAAAAAACCCCACTACTTTCATTACAGCTCAACTTATTTTGTAAAAACTCAGCAAATCAATTCCAGAACATCTTGTATTGTGAACTGTCATGTGATTAATATAGGTATAGTCAAAATACACCAGACTGGTAAGCATGGAATAACATTCATTTATATATTTAAAGGATGAATTATCTGCATGAGAGATGACTCATTAAGACCTTACAGCTGACATTTAGGAAAGCAGTAACACAAGCAGCAAACACCCAGCTTCCTTAGTTTGGCCATTCCAAAACCATTTCTTGAAAGTCTTTCTCCATGGACAGCATATCTGCCAAACAGTAGCAATCGTGATCCTTTAGGAACCAGATTATCAAAAGTTTGTTTATTAACAGAGAACAAACAGCCATGGAAAAGGTAACTCACTTTCAGGTATCGCCGCCTCCGACCAAAACTGAATTTGAGACACACAAGTGAAAATCTGAGATGGAGGTAGAAGCTTCCATAGGGCTAATAATCTTTCGTAAACCTAACTGCAAAGGATCTGACACAATGTCCCATATGTCCACAGAGATTGCTTTAAGTGCATCAAAGAAGCCCAGGACGCTGACAGAAATTTCAAATTAAATCTTTTAGGCAACCGAGTGCCGATCTTCAGCTCAATCAGGATCCAAATTGCCACTGAAATCCTCAAAATGTCAACTTAATTTTCTTATGTTTTGTATCCAGGTTTGAAAAGCATGTTCTCAAAGTAAGACTGAAATGTGAGGTAATATAATCTACAATAATTAGTTGTGACAATCTCCAGAGAAAGCCCATTTTGCCTGAATGTTTACATAATTTCCACTACAACTTTCCATACATCACCAGTTAAACTAGGTACATACTAGGCTAGACTACAGCACCTGGGAGGTAAGCAGCATATCTTCCCCGCTTTATTCTCATACTGCCATTGAGTAATTTTACATATTAACTTCTACTGAATCTTTAGGATGAACTGTTAATGAAAAGAGTATGTGTACTTTTGATTACACTGCTTCCTAGGGGCAGCACACCCCTATTTTGTTCTAGACTAAGCTACTCTTACTGTAACTGAATGAGTAAATATTCCAACTTTATATTTAAATGAGAAAAATCCCTAAAATATGCTCACATCAAATATGTGAAAGAAAGACAGGCCACTGTGTACTGGGGACAGTTTACAAGCTTAAGATAGTTGGAGTCTATACTGATTTAGTGCAATTTCCCTCATAGTTTGCAATGATGAAGATGATGTTGACCACACATGAACAAAAACGAAGTGCCAGAAAAGAGAGGAAAAGCAGAAATAAAACTCAAGGAACATTATACACTCACATCAGCTGAAGCATGATGTTAACACAAAAACAAATGGGTATTAGCGTGGCTATGAATATGTTTAGACTACAAATTAGAAGAAATTTTATAACTAGTTGATTACTGGGGTTCTGGAAAAGTTTTCCATACAGGGCAGTAAATGTAAGTACATTTAAGATGGAATCAAAACAAATTTCAGATAGGATTATATAATACGGCTGCTTGCAATAAGAGAGGACTGTGCTCAGTAACCCAGAAAACCAACTCCCATCCTATATTCCCAAAGACAACCTAAAGGAACCAAGCAATGCCAGCTCATGGTTTTGTCATAAGCATGGAATTTTTCTTCTTTAAGCCCCCATTACTAGGGCTGGTGGGAGAATCTGTTTTAAATTTAAAGAGTGAATAAATAAAGTGTTAGCCTGGGGTTTGAGGAGAAACACTTTTAAAATATGAACTCTGCAAGCTGAAAAACCAGAAGGCAAATAAAAAGAACAAAACATCTGTTACTTCTTAAAATCTCATGGTTTCTAAGCCACTGGGGGCAGAGGGAGGCTGATTCATGATTTCTGAATGCTTAGGTTGACAATTCAAAGAAGCAAAGTGTGAAGGAGTCCAAAACTTTGCACACAAAAGCACTAGGATGCCTAAAAATGGAAGAGTGTAGATGCCTAATTTAAACATTTGACTTTCAAATGAGGCTTCTTGAACTTCTTTGCTGCTGCTGCTGCTTTTGAGAAGCCCTCCGGTTGCTCAAGAGCTCTCTCTCAGCCTGTTGTCCTGGCCACAATGTGTTTTGTTTTTCAGCTGCTTTGAGGTCTTCTCCCTTGGTTTTGTCCTGATTCATTGCCAGCCACAGTTACTCCTCCTCTAGAAGTTGGTAATTTCTGAACAAAGGTCAATGGACATATTAAGAAAAACCCTTTAAAATTATGCTGATATATAAGGCAAACCACAGACTCAATCTTGTTACTAATGGACTTGTAAAAGTCCAGCTAATTTAAGAAACTCCAGCACTTTTCAAGTTTAGGATTGCTTCTTCATCTCAGTTTTTAAAAGGACACCTTACATCTCAAATGTTTACTCACTGTTTCTGCATATCTGCACTCAAATGATACCAATGTACTGCAGTAATATTAAAAATAACTATGTTACAATTTTAAAATTAATTTCTATTATTCCCAGCAGACTCCTGAAAGCAACTTGTTCAACCTTCAAGGCAGGATCAAACACAAGTATTTGGTACAGTTCATGAGGATGACTGAGAGTTCTCATTTGTTTTTCAAGATGTAGGCAGACAGGAGTTTCAAGCACTAATGGTGAATTGCTGAAGAACTCCTTTCCTCCATATGCAGTCCTGCCTGCAGTACTACCATGGCTCTCTGGACTCATCCCTTCGTATTTCCCTGATATTTTTCCAGCTTTGACTGCCCCGTCTCTTTATAACATCTGCTACCTTTGACATGACGCATCACAGAATCGGGAAGTTCTTCCTAGGGTACAACACCAGAACGCAGTTAAGACCTTAACCATCACCTTGACAGCTTGAACAAAGAGCAGCTACAAGGCGGGGGGGAAACCCAACAAAACCAAGCCGTGCGCTTTTCTACACTAACAGCAGCAAGCCCTGCATTATTTACAGAGAAAAACTGCTTCAACAATTGATTGGATTCTTGATGGGAAGATCAAACCTCCAAACCTCTTACTTTCTCTTGTGGCAGACAATTGCATTTTGGTTTGAATTTCATACAACACAGGTGCCACACTGTAGGCCTTGCACTCAAATTGTTATTTGATGAGTTTGAAGGCACTTTGGACTCGTATCACAGTAGGTAAGTGAGCATCCCATTACTATCCAAAGAGAATGTTTGGCTAAATAAAAATAACATGTTGGGTACAGACACAAAACATGGGAACACATTCTTAGATACTCCAAAAAAGAAAATTTGGGGAACATATTTCAGGCAGCTTTGATAAACAGGGAGCACTGGAAAATTCCTGTAAAAAATAGGCTACATCATAGATAACACTTCAGTGTGTCAATAGTAAAACAACAAGCTCTTGTTTTACACTGGTGTTCTTTTTTAAAGCTGACACTTCATACTCAAGCTTTTCCACCTTTTCCACCTTTAACCCACCTTACGTTAATGCGCAATATGAGTCAGGCGGTAACGAGTATCAGCCTCTAAACCCCTTCACAAATAACATTCCACCCAGGCACAGACCTGGGCTTTGGTCTTTTGCATCCAAACAGCAAGTACACTTCATATAAAATACAAGTTTAGTGAGAAAATACATCCATGACCTCTGGAGCAGGGAGGTGAGCTCATGATTGCAGCTGAAGCATTTTCATCAGCAAGGTCCAAAGCCAAGCTCCCTCAGCCTGCTCTCCTTGAGGTCACAAAAACATAGATGAGCATCTAAAACTCTCTCGGCTCTTTCCGCTGGCTGGGTTCAGGATCCTCACTAAGGGCAAGGGATGACACTTACCTAAAGCACTCTGCTTTTGCTGGTCAACATTTCACATGTATAACAGCGTGTTAATCCCTCTCCAGGTGCCCAATGCCCAGCAGCGCAAAGCCAAAGCTTCTCAATAAGTCTGTAATGCAAAGCTGTTACCTAAAGAACTGGTAATGAACAGTGTCACATCTGTGAATAAAAGATTTCTAGATTTATTTTTACCTTTCAGTTCCCTTCTGATTTTAGAAGACAATTATAAAACCAAAAAGCAAGACTGTTTTTAAAATTCTTGTTAGTTGGTATTTGCTGCTTACTGCTTGCACATTAGTGAAAGGTGGCCATAAGGACACAGTTTGAACCATCCATTTCCCTCAAGCATGTGGCTGCTAGAGCAGAATTGCTGCTTTGGACCTTGGAAACAGTTGCTGACCTTGAATTTGCATGAAAAGGTTAAATATTTTAGTGGTAACAAAACAATTGTTCTATGAGTAATAGTTTTATATTATCCCAAGGGCCATGATTTTGTTTATAATTACTCAGAAATAACTTCTTCATAACATAAACTCTCTTACTTGAGCACATCTCTACAGCTGCATTAGCCTGTTGTGCATGCAATCCACAAGATGAGAATTCAAATCATGTTCTGTATTTTTTTAAAACATTGTTTCTGACTGCACAGTTGGAAGAAAATTCCACAAGCTGTAATTTTCTGTCCTACTTCCAACCCAAAAGGCAAACTACAATATAGCTAGCAGAAGAAAAATCTGCTAACATCTTCAAGAAGTCCTTAATCTATAATTAATGTCAACAACCTTTAAAGTCTGTAATTCTTGCATCTCACATTCATATTTTAAAGGTACAGTAGTTCCGAGTTACGCTGGGTATGTAGACAGTTTAAAAATTAATGAAATAGCTTTACATTTAACAGATAGCAATATAAATAGCATTGCTTTTCATAAGGTAGGAACTCATGTTTTCTTTAAAATTAAGAAATAAATTAAGTACCACTTATTAAAGTTACAATCTCTAACCTTTTAATTTTACTTTGTCTGCTTATCTATGATCATAATAGTTTGCATGCTAGTGTTCTTCAGCCCACCACAGGCATTGGATGATGCTGTGAATTAATCTTTCTCCATCAAACCTAACACGCAGCAACAGATTGATGTGCTGTGAATTTTTAAACATATATAATGACTTTCTGAGTCATGCCCATTCATTTTAAAAAGATGTAGTCACATTTAAAAAGCAAGTGCATTTCAAGAAATATTCAACTCACCATTGGGCACTCTTTCTGCAACTGGTGCCTACAGCTCATGAAACTTTGGTAATGAAGCCATCACTTTCTCCACCTCACTGTCTTTCTCCTGAACACCTTTTTCTTGGAATTATGTTCTATATGTAAAGTCTCTGCAAGCAGCCCAGTCCAAAAGTTCTTCCATAAAATAATCTTTTTGTCCCCATTTGAATCTGTCTGCTTCTAATGAAGGCACTTGGATTTACTCCCAATGCTTGCAGTAAGTCCCTACAAGATTGTTCCACCACTAAGCATGGGACTGTCTTGCCATCAGGTGAGAGAGGGCATACGCTTCAGCTCTGCTATGGAGAAGGATACTCAAATCCCTGTAAAACATAGCTTCCTCACTGGGGTAAGACACACAAAAAGAAAAGCGCTAGATTCCAATAGAAGAAGAGATGAAAACATTGTTGTAGCATTTGTTGTTGAACCACCAGTACTGGAAAAATCAACTGGATATGGCTAGCAGCAGGAAGATTTTTTAGTCTTTACAATACTCCATCAATAAAAATTTGAAGATGGCAACTCTAGGTAGCTGCTGCCACTGAAGGAGACTGGAGACAGATGAAAAGAGTCAAGTTTGGATTTGGTTTGGATGCAATGATGCTTGCAAGCAAAGACACAATTGGCAGGTACACACTCCATAAAGCCTCCAAATGCTCCTACATTTCTTTGGATAGCATATTTTAAGTAGACAGCACGTGAAAAACATGCTACATGCCATAGGAGAAGTAGGTAGTGCTATCTACAGTTGGGTCTGTCAAGCACTTTCCATTATTACACACTGTTTTCAGTTACTTTTAAAATTTTGTTAGGTCATGTTCCATACTAACTAAATTTTCTTATGAAAGTTTCAATCACAGCAGTTTAGGGAAACAAAAAAAAAAAAGAGAGAAAAGGGAAACATCCTCTATTTCCTCAACCAGTCTTGCAAGTATTTCTTTGCAAAGGTTCGGTTGGTATCATGCTCCTGAGAAAGGGCTAAAAATCTGGACAAGGAATAGCCTAAGGTGAGAACCATTCCAGGAAGATGAATACTGTTTTGAGAAAGTCTAATTTATGGCATAATGCATCTGTATTAAAACCTGGAATAAGGCTGCAGACTTAGTCCTACAGTGTACTTATGTTTGAAGGCTCAACTTCACAACAGGAACATTATTTTAGACATTTTTATCAACTATTTCAGATTAATTGTTTTCAAAAAATCACTTTTGTGAAAGCTCCATCCCAGTAAACCAAAGTGCTTCACAATAAAAAAAATCAATACAAATACACATCCAACTCCTCCCACCAGAAAAAATCCAAAAGATTCATTGAGAGCTGAAGACAGTGAACAGAGTGAAAATTATTATCATATGATCATTTTCTTTTGACTCCAACATTGTCTTCTGGAAGGACTTAATGATTTCAGCTTCTTATAGTATGAAACTGGTGTAGGATTTAGCTTTATGACCATGGAATCTACTGCAGCATCAGATGTTTTGGCAGTAGAAAGGATCACACACTGAAATTATTTTGAAGCTGTCATTTGCATACACACAGACAAACATGCAAAATCAAACTGAAATATAGTTCAGAATCCCCTAGGAGATCCCCATATTTCAAGCTCCCTCTTGCCCCACAACTACAGTGCTGTATCCCATTAAAAGTCATCTCAATCACAGAGAAGCTTGCATTATAATTCCCAACAGGGACTGCAGTTTGTTGATGTATCATTTCTTGAATGCTCAGGAGACCTGTACCGAGGTGCTGCACCTTAACGTCCCTGCACTTGTGGCAACTGAAGGTCTTTGTGTGTGACAGTCACCCTGAAATTGCTCCTAACACCAGAAAAGTGTGAAAATTTAAAACGTTTTTGCACAATCTAACACACAGAGAATGTAGTGACAAGAATTTCTTTAGCAATATGCGAACAGGAGACCAAAATTAACTTTAGCTGTACTGCACACCAGAACCAGGTCGTTTTCCCTTTGTCTGTATTCCCCAGCTCCTAGGCTAGCCCAAAGTCCTGAGGTTTGCCTACCCTGGGGAAAAGCACATTGCATAAAGCAAGTCTTCCTGGGGTTCACCTTCCTGTAAGGTTCACCTTCATTCAGATCTTCCTAAACCTTCCTCTCCTCTGAAGCACAGCAAGAACATTAATTAAGATGTTCTTTTCCTGATAGATTACATCCTGCCCTCAACAAATTTGTAGAAATGTTAATGCTCTTTGGGTAGGATTAAACTGTCTAGCCCCTTCTTCAGAGGTAAACTGAACAAGATAGTGTCTGCCTGCTGCTTAGCCAAGAAGAAACAATCTGTCAGGAGGAAAACGCTCCTTTCCCTTTGGCAGGATGACATTCAAATATGAAGGTGAAGCCTTCTGCTGTGCTGGAATAGATCTGAAACACTGGCACTTGACAAGCGAACTCTATCGAAGCAAATGAAGAGCATTACTGCATGAAGTTCATTGCTAGCTTTTCTTTGAGAGTGAGCAATGACGGTAACTTTGCAACTAAAACAAAAGTCAGAAACCATGATCCCCAGCGCTGGCCTCTGGGGAAAATCATGGCACATACAACTTGGCCAAACCAAAACCAGGCAAAAAAAAGGAAGAGCTTCTGAAATGGGCCTCGAGGTTTGCTCTGTTCTTACACCCCGGCTGGCGGCAGCACCTCTGAGGAATAGCTTCTGCTCCAGGCCGTTTGCATGCACGCTGCCTGTCCCTGGTACACCCAAGTGGGTTTGCTGGATGTGGGTGCTGCTTGTAACAAGCAAGCTTTCTTGAAATGAGTTAGCCCTTTTAATGATGTTATACTGATTTCTTTCTGATGAACTTTCTGCCTTGTGGTGGGGTGACCCCAGCTGGCAGGTAAACTCCTACCCAGTAACTCTTACCTGAAGAGATTTCTTCTTTTCCTTCTTAGCCTGGTACTTGGAAATAAACATGTAGTGGTGACATGCACAGTTATACAACCGGTTTATGTATAAAGCTCTGCCTGCCTTTTGGAGCAAAGAATGATCTTCAGGAATCTGTAGTATCTTTTATTTGTTGGAAAAACAGATCCCTATTTCTCTAACATCGAAACTTTTAGGTGTAAGCAAGACACCGGCCTGGTAAGTCTCACACTCATGGCATGAAACTTGCAGTTGGCCTCCCACAGCTCTCCAAGCCATACTTTTTACACACCTACAGAACTATTGTTTGGGCTGTAGCTCCTTGGCAAAGCCTTCACTGGAAGAGATACTTTCTGAGCAGCATACTCTCTGTTGCCATATGGAGCTTCTCTTCTGTGACCCTAGTGTGCCAAACACCCTCCCTGCCTTACTATATGACTCTTTGACATGGTTTCTCTCAAACTGGATTTTAGGCAAGTTCATCAGTCTGAAGAGAGATGTCTGTAGAGCCCAGAAAAACAATTACAAGCTCTCACTCATACTTCATTTCCATGCGAAGCACTACTTCCAAAGTACAGAACCACAATTTTCATCATACAAAATCATTTGCATATTCAATCATGATAATTTATAAAAATTTCTGCAGCATTACATAGCACTTTGCAAAAATACAGATATTTATAAAGACCCTACTCTTAACTAGATCCATGTCATCTTTCTTCCCTTGCCTACTCTCAAAAAAAAGGCGGGGGGGGGGAAAATCTGCAAAATCTTCATCAATACAAACTCTGCTGATAGGGACTGTAAATTGCTAATTAGTCAGAGGACTGCATCTTCTTTTCTTATTGTACAAAAACCACAAGCAGTGTAGTATCTCCTTGGAACATTCTCCTGGAGAAACTGGCTGCCCATGGCTTGGACGGGCATACACTTCACTGGGTGAAAATCTGGCTGGATGGCCGAGCCCAGAGAGTTGTGGTGAACAGAGTTAAATCCAGTTGGCGGCCGGTCACAAGCGGTGTTCCCCCAGGGCTCAGTTTTGGAGCCAGTCTTGTTTAATATCTTTATCGATGATCTGGATGAGGGGATTGAGTGCTCCCTCAGGTAAGTTTGCAGATGACACCCAGGTGGGCAGGAGTGTTGATCTGCTGGAGGGTAGGGAGGATCTACAGAGTGATCTGGACAGGACGGATCAATGGGCTGAGATCAACTGTATGAGGTTCAACAAGACTAAGTGCTGGGTCCTGCACTAGGGTCACAACAACCCCATGCAACGCTACAGGCTTGGGGAGGAGTGGCTGGAGAGCAGCCTGGCAGAAAAGGACCTGGGCGTGCCGGTTGACGGGTGGCTGAACATGAGCCGGCAGTGTGCCCAGGTGGCCAAGAAGGCCAACAGCATCCTGGCCTATGTCAGAACTAGTGTGGCCAGCAGGAGTAGGGAAGTGATTGTACCCCTGTACTCGGCACTGGTGAGGCCATACCTCAAATACTGTGCTCAGTTTTGGGCTCCTCGCTACAAAAAAGACATTGAGGTGCTGGAGCATGTCCAGAGAAGGGCCACAAAGCTGGTGAAGGGTCTGGAGAACAAGTCTTATGAGGGGCGGCTGAGGGAACTGGGGTTCTTTACTCTGAAGAAGAAGAGGCTGAGGGGAGACCTCATTGCTCTCTACAACTACCTGAAAAGGAGGTTGTAGGTGAGGTGGGTGTTGGTCCCTTCTCTCAAGTAGCAAGTGATAGGACAAAAGGAAATGTCCTCAAGTTGCACCAAGGGAGGTTTAGATTGGATATTAGGAAAAATTTCTGCACGGAAAGAGTTATCCAGCATTGGAACAGGCCACCCAGGAAAGTGCTGGACTTACCATCCCTGAAGGTATTTAAAAGACCTGTAGATGTGGTGCTTAGGGACATGGTTTAGTGGTAGACTTGGCAAGTGCTAGGTTAACGGTTGGACTTGATGACCTTAGAGGTCCTTTCTAACCTAAATGATTCTATGATTCTATCTGCTTGCACTTTTATTAATTCATCAAGAAAGCTACCACACATGAGAAACAAAACTCCTGTGTTGAACAGCTTTGTCCTCCCTATTCTACAATTACAGGAGGGAAACTGGCAGAGAGCCACATTTTATGATTCTTTGGACACTGAGCCCTTAAGTGGGCACTAGCAAGCTTTGTGGTCTTCAAAAATGCTACCAAGGAAGCAAGTTGTTTTCCTTTCCCTTTTAAGCATTCATAGGGTCCCACCATGTCAAGGACAGAATCATGCACAAGAAGAAACATCTCATATTCATCTTTATCAATATCACATGAATCTTTCTAATGATAAATTTAACATAATGAATGAAATAAACGTCTTATTCCCCACTCAGTTGTCAAGAGAAAAAAAATTACCTCAAATACCTCACTAAGACGTATGGACATCACTCTGGTAGGGTGCAAAGAAGCTAATATGGCATGTTATGCAAGCAGAAATGAAGATTGACTGGGAGTATTTCTGAGCCTTGATCATGCTAGACTTATTCCCCCTAAAAGTACTCAGTACTCTGAATGGAAAAGTAAAACATGCATAAATATTTAACATAAATTCTGTGAATGGCACATCCGGAACACTGAAATCTCACCTTCTGTTTTCCTATAGTAAAAGAAGTAACGTGTTCTAGAAGTCACCTGAGCTTATTTCCTTGTGAATCTTCCCCTTAAAAATAAAAGAATTCTGCTATATCAAATACAAAATTCAGAACTCCAGCATACCCAGATTAACCACTCTTTTTCTCCATGCTGTTTGAAAAAACACTTCAAAATGCACTATTTCTTCATTTTAGGATTATATTGCCAAACACCCCTGCTACTGGCATCCTGGTTCTCCCCTTTGTATCTTGCCACCTGGTCTCACCACAGCTCATGAGAAAACCTTCCTCCAGGTTTCCTGGTGGAGTTTGGGAAGAGAGACAAACACAAAGAAATTCTCTTTTATTTAAGATTTTTTAAGGGGTTGTTTTGAAACCTACACAATAAAAATCAGATTAAAGTAGGAATGAAGGTGTAATTTAAAGGGAGTATTTTTAGCAAATGTAGATGTATACTTTTCATAATTTAAAGCAGACAAAGCTTTCTCAGGTAAGATCCAGAGACAAAAAGGAAAGTGAATGTGTTAGAGCTGCTGAAAATACTTTCCCTCTCTGTGCTTTTATCAGTCTATCGGCCTCCCTTACCTCCTAGCAACTACCACTTTTTTCCCCTTAATCAAGCCAAGCCCAGTTCCACCTCCCCACTCAAGGGCAGGCACTGCCATTCTCCAGATCACATTTCTGTGGGTACATCTGCTCTCTGAATGGGCAAAACAACATACACATATGCTGGCTTTGCACCCACTGTTTTTTTTCTGCTGGGTTCTGCACTATTCTTTCAAAACAGGTAAATCAGCATTTTCCTCAGCTCCTCAACACCTTCAGTTCTTCTGAAATAGCAGATCTTCTGCCCCAGATGAAACGTTTGCACCCCTCTTTGGTAAAGTGTACCCTAAGAACTTCCCTGTCTCCCTCAGCTGGCTGGAGCAAAGGCAGCGCAGTCCCGGTTAAATAAACACTCCGCACTCATGCGCTGCGACCAGCGCACAGCAGCTCCAACTCAAGGGCAAGTTACACTTCTCACAACAGCAAGTTAGCAGAGATCAAAAGGGATGATAAAGAACTTAACTTTGCCACGCTAGCGCTTGCTCATTAAAGCTTATAAGAAGTTACTGAATTATTTATTTGAGAACAAAAACCCTTTACATTTGAAGGTGGTGAATGGCCTCATTTCCAATACTGTTAATTCAACACCCTTAAATCAGCATCTCAGAGAAATGTATTTATTAACTATAAAACAAAGTTTCATGGATTTTACTTTCACAGCTGAGTATTATACCTACTATAGGGGATTAAAGGTATGTAGCACTATTACCCTTTCTTTTCCCACCCCAAAAGCTCTTGCAATTCATTAAATTCATTATAATTTAATTTTAAAACATAGTATCGCTTAATTTTGTTGCATCTTTTTTCCTTCCCAGTTTTGCTATATCTTCTTTCCAGTTTCTGTACCATATTTCTGAGTGGCTTTCTATTTTGTGTTACTCCTTTCCTCTTCCTCTGCTGCCTGTTTTTCCACAGGCTGTGCATTCCTACCTACCCCACATTTTCTGCCCCTTTCTAGGTGTTCCCTGTAAGAGGGTTCCCTACGCAGATCCACCAGGTGAGACCCCCTCACCTCTCCTCTCTCCCTTGCATCTCGGCAGGTTCAACCTGATCCATCTGCACTGGCCGAGAAGCAAAAGGCAGATACTGCAGGCAACCTAATGGCTATTCCTATGAAACTGGCAGCTACTAGGCAGGATGTTTACCTCTCTCAAAAGCAGTTCCTTGCACATTCCCAGATGGCGTGGGCATCTAGAGGAGGAAGGGGAAGGTAGCAAAATGCAGCACTGATAAGCATGGGCTGAAGCTTTTGGAAAAACCTGGGCCGAAGGATGAGGCAGTACTGAGCCAACCAATGGACTGCAGCTTCTGAGCGAGAACATAATATTGCAATGGAAAGATGCAGTAAAAGCAAGACATGAGTGAGACTCTGCAAATCTCCAGCTGCCTGAAACACTCAGCTGTGGCCCTCATGGACCTTTCCATGTGAATCAGCTTCACAATGGCTCCACTTGCTTCGCCACCACCAACTCATCCAACATCGCCCCGGCCTTCCAGACGCCTTCTCCAGCTGTCTGAAGGGGTGCTAAAACCAAGGGCCTGATGGCAGCCTAGGTCAGAAGGGCTCTAAGGAAAGCCAGCGTAACCTCTGCAAGAGCACCACCCCATTCCCGGCAGTGATTTCCTTCATGAGGAGGAACCCTCCTCACTTCTCCCAGTATGTTCACACCCAGGCAAATGGGAACACATACAGTCTTCCTCACACCACAGTTGCCCTGCTTGAAAAATACCAGGACATCTGTGAAAAAAGGGGAGTAAATTCGTATCTATCCACCATCCAAGGGAATAACAGAGGAAAGAAGTAAAGTCTTTCCTCCTCAGTTAAAGGAATCCAAATGGGCATCCCCTCTGGTGAGTCCTATCCCACTCTGCCAACTCTCATCCTTTCAACCACGTGTCCTGCTAGTTTTCTTAAGGCTCCAGAATCTGGAATCATGTGTCCGATACACTGATATTTCATTTAAAAAAAAGAACAGATTCTAGCTTTCACAGTTTCATGTGAAAGATTAAAAGCCCGATCCATACACAATTAAAAAATCTCCAAAAAACAGATAAAAGAGGAATGGCTTTTCCCATTTTTAAAGTTTTTAAAGCTTATTGTCTGCTGTTTGTAGTAAGGCAATATCATGTTCTTGAACAGACCACGGGGACTGTATTTCGCATGGCTTATGACTGGCGTGTACCTGCTCAGAAGTTTCTCTTCACCAGTGCTCCATCATCCCATGTTCCCCACAGGCTCTCTGAAGAAAGTTCACTCTTTTCACATTTGCTGTAACTCACTCTAGATTTGCCTTCTGAAAGGGATAAAAGGCATTACATACTGGGCTCTTTCCAACACTAACCCCCTCCCCCTGACTGATTTTCATGTTGTTCATCTGTAAAAAGATGCCTGTCTTTTCCACTTTAGGTAGGATCTTACATATTGATAGGAGGGAACAGGAAACTATCACATGGTGAAGCAGAAGAGCATTTCTTACCTAGCCCTTCTCAAACACTGGTTGAATCTAAATCTTTTCCAACGTCCCCCGATTGCTATCCCCCATACAATGCAAGTGAGGTACGGGTCAGTAGACTGGGAAAAGTCATGCAGGAAGGGAGGTTATTGGTCATCCTACATTAACTGCACCAGCCCTGAAACCTTCCAACACAATTCAGTCTGAATTGAGTCTCTGGATTAGAAAAAGTTTCATTGTGACCTCTAGCACTTGACTGAGATTTATGCAGAGGCAGAGCAAGATGACACCTTTTAGAGTGACACCTTAGGAGATTCAAACTTCAGTGAACCCTGCTCACATGAGCTCGCCTCAAGCAGCCCAGGAGCTGCACACAACAGCAGTACTGCGTATTACAGTTGTTCACCTCCTGCACACATTTTATACTGCAGCCATTTGACTGATCTTTTGATTTCACAAAGTAGTTTAAAAAAAAAAAAAGGGCTGGAACATGCACAATAGTTCAAAAACATATCACCTATAATACTCCACAAAATATACTGCATAATATAACATTATGAATCTCCATTATCTGTAATGGCAAAGTTCCTGCACTAATTCATTGAGTACACACTGATTTTGATCCAACAAGGAAAAGAAGTTAAATAGCCAGGCCAAAGAAAAACTGGGAAGCCTAAACAACACATCATAAAATAAACAATTACCAAGTCAAACAGCCACTGCCAAGAAAAGGCTGGGAGGGGAGGGTGGCAGGGTTTGTTCTTTCATTCCTTTTTTTTTTTTTAACACGGAAAGAAGAAAAAAAAACCTGCTTAGAAAACTGACACCTACATGCAAACGCTGCTTCAAAGCTTTTAGCACAATCTCCCAGGGCAGAACAATAGCAGCTCTGTGCTCATAACCAGCTCAGGCTGTTCCAGGCCCGAGGAGGGTGCCCTCGCCTTTTGCAGCAAATTTATTTCTCTCCCATGCTTGGGTCTATGAAACCTGGCTCACCCTTTGAAAATTCATAATCTCCAAAGCAGGACAATGGGCAGCAAATAGGTACTCCAGTGACAAGGGCTGCGGTTAGATGCTTTTAGCAACATTTAACTGTCTACCCCAGTCTTGCTCATTTCCTGCAGTACTCGGGCTGGTAAAGAGGCAGAACCACATTTAGAGATAAGGCTGCATTTCAAAGCACCCCTTGTGCTTCCGATCTCCCTACAGTGCCTGCAAGTGAGCAAAAGGATAACTGTGTGCAACAGGTACTCTTTATCTTTCTAAGTAAGAGGAAAGCATGGATCTGGCATGAGAGCTGTCTACCTGTTAAAAAAAAAAAAATCAGCTGTCTGCTAACAGTTCTATTAAAAAAAAATTTGAAGTAGGCTAGTTACAGAAGGTTGGCTTATTCTGTTCAGGGAGCTGCCACAGGATCTAACATACTGCTCTCCACAGGTTGCTCCAAGGAGGCATGACCTAAATAAGAATTTATCAGATGCCCCAAGATCAGCATTGACCTATTCAGGGCTTTAAACATCACTCCTGAGCTCTGGGCTCATCACAGCAACAGAAGTTAAATATATCAAATGTTCTCCTGTGAAAACCAGTCTCTCTCAACCAGGAAAATACAGACAGAAGGGACAACAGCTATGGCAAGGAGCTGAAAGCATTTCTTGTGGTGAGCCAGGTGAGCTGCTGTGGCTCCTGCCCATTTTTACAGCATGACCGGAGAGGTGCTTGTTGCCTGACCTGTATGTGGCCATCTCTATCACACATCATCAAACTCATGCAAGCATCCCTGCTGTGCGCCTTGGCAGATACGGTCCCATCCCAGGACTTGTGGTGGAAAAAGCTCAGGGAGAAGACTGCAGGAGTCCATAGTGCCACAGCTCCATGCCTGCACGGGTCTGAGCACTTGTGAGAGAAGGCGGCAGAGGAAAGCAAGCTGCCGGCTGGATGAACTTTCCCAGGAGAAAGGCACTTGGCACCACTATTTTAGTCTGGCATGCTGTGTAACATATATAAAAGTTCACCACATGATTATTTCAATCAAAAGCATGGCTTCTGTTGTCACCCACAGACATGTCTGATTTCTGTATATTACCTCTACATCTAGAAGGATTACCTGCCTGCAGTAAAGTTCCTAGGCTTTAATTCTGACAGTGGGGTGTTGTGGTTTTTTTAAAGATACCTGGTGACCTCCTGTAGTCTTACAGAGCACAGTAATGTTCTTCCATTTCTTAAAGAGGATGGTGGAAAAACAGAACAATGCAACAAAGCTGTTTAGATCAGTGGTAGCAGTTGCATAAAACCATCCTGTTTGCTAGGCTCTTCAAATCTCAGAGCACTGTGATTGAATCACAGAACCATAAAATCATGGAATAGTTTGGGTTGGAAGGGACCTTTAAAGGCCATCTAGTCCAACCCCCCTGCAGTGAGCAGGGACATCTTCAACTAGATCAGCTTGCTCAGAGCCCCGGCCAATCTGACCTGGAATGTTCCCAGGGATGGGGCATCTACCACCTCCCTGGGCAGCCTGTGCCAGTGTTTCACCACCCTCATGGTAAAAAATGTCTTCCTTCTATCTAGTCTAGATCTACCCTCTCTTAGTTTGAAACCATTATCCCTTGTCCGTTGCAACAGACCCTGCTAAAAAGTCTGTCCCCATCTTTCTTATAAGCCCTCTTTAAGTATTGAAAGGTTGAAGTACCCTATCACATTGGAAATGCAGCTTTCTCTAAATAAACTCATGCAAGTTCTTCCTACCACAGTAGTAGATAATTTTAGTCCTGTACAAGACTTCCAGGACTGTTTCTGTACTGCAGTGTAAAGAGAACCGATGACAGAAATGCACATTCACAAGATATTAATGCAAGTTTTGCACTGCTGTACAAGAACTGTAACAGTTAATCCATAAGGGTCCCTGACTTGCATGTGCACCCATTAATGCATTAATGGAAAAACCTGGTGACGGGACAAAAACATAATCAAAATCCTTCCTCCCAAATCTAAAGCCCGCAGGGGAACAGAAGATATATGTCAAGTAAGTTATTCTAGACACATACTTCTACATCTTGCAATGTTAGTGGAGATTGCAGCGTGATACTGCCTACAGTAAGTACTCCATAAGGGATATAAGTTTTGACTATCATTTACAGAAAGTGTAAATGGTACCAAAAAAACCCAAAGTAAAAAAAACAAACCAGAAATAACAATTTACCAGAAATATTCTGAAGTTTTTTCAAAAATCTTGAAATCTTATTTTAGTGTAGGGGTAACAAAATCCACTGAATTTAAAACATTTGTTTGTTCCTGACTTACACTCATGCTGAACACAGTCCATTGGGATGCTCCTTACCTCCATATTTGAGGAAGAGCAACTGGCACAAAAGGAAGTAATTCAGTTAAAAACCTATTGGGAAAAAAGCAAAAAACCCACAGGTTGGGCTTTCTGCCAAATGCCCGTGGCTTCTCAGGACAACTAAGCAAACAGCCTTATTTCTGTTAGGACACCTGCAACAGCAGAAATGTCATCAGATCCATAAACAGTTACTGACCTGCCAGAACAAATGTCATAAAACGAAATTAAGGCCCATCATCCAGCTAAAAGGATTTCTGAGAGCAATTTACAATGGCATTCTATACTCGCTTACCCGGGGCAGTATGTGATTAGCAGCACTCTGTCACAGCTGATCTGGCATCTTACAGCCCTCACCATGCCTAGGGCTTCATGAGGCAGGGAGCGCATCCATGGAGCGAACAACCTGCACTCCTGTTAATAAATACTGACTCCCCTTCCAAATTCCAACTTCAAAGTGCTGCTTACGTCTCCTTGGAAAGAAAAGCTGAGTGACTTCCCTTCATCTGTACTCATCTGTGGCGAACTTCGCTATCAGTAAGTCAACGTGTAATTACAATCATCCATCCATAAAAGCTTGGGGAGGGGAAGAGAAAGAGGGATGTAGTGTTATTTCTCAGACATTAAGGAGAGAATCAGGGATTTTCCAAGAATCCAGAAACCGGAAAGCGAGAGCGATCAAAAACTTCTGGCCATTTTTTCTTCCGATATGTATCTGGATCCTCACATACGTTTATATGCACGTAGTACACCACTGCTTTAAGTGATAACAGGGAATTACCAGATCAAGATGACTTTCACTTCTGAACACAGTGGCACTTGCACCACCAGAAGCATCTGAAGTGATGAGGTCTGGACTAAGCTCCATTTCTTGGTCTGTTCAACCAGTCAAGATCAGCTACTGGATAAACATCAGAGAGATGCTTATCATGGGGACTCGACTACCTGACCACTTCAATGGAAAATCAGTTACCCGAGAATGCCATCAGTTTAGGAAGCAAAATTTCCCTCCTCCCCTGGATGTAGGAGAACCATATTGTTGCTTACAATTACAATTCAGTAATACCCAAAAAG